>NC_048234.1:32056530-32070995 GCF_002007445.2 Ailuropoda melanoleuca
GTACCCTTAATCTCCTTTATCTATTTCACCCATCCCCCTACCCACCTGCCCTCTGGCAACCCCCAGTTTGTTCCCTGTATTCAAGAGTCTGGTTCTTTGTTTGTCTCTTTTTTTCTTTGTTCATTTGTTTGTTTCTTACATTCTACACACAAGTGAGATCATATGGTATTTATCTTTCTCTGACTATTTCACTTAGCTTTATCCCCTCTAGGTCCAACCATGTTATTGTACATGGCAAGATTTTACTTTTTTATGGCTGAGTAATATTCCAGTGTATATGTCTATACCACATCTTCTTTATCCATTCTTCTTTCAATGGATAGATGATAGACTTGGGTTGCTTCCAAATCTTGGCTATTATAAATAATGCTGCAATAAACATAGGGGTGCACATATCTTTTTGAAATAATGTTTTGTGTTCTTTGGGTAAATGCCCAGTAGTGGAAACACTGGATCATATGGTAAGTTTATTTTTAATATTTTGACGACCCTCCATACTGTTTTCCACAGTGGCTGCACCAGTTTGCATTCCCACTGACAGTGCATAAGAGTTCCCGTTTCTCCACATCCTCCCAAACACCTGCTCTTTCTTGTGTTTTTTATTTTAGTCATTCTGACTGGTGTGAGGTGATAACTCATTGCGGTTTTGATTTGCATGTCCCTGATGATGCGTGATGCTGAGCATCTTTTCATGTGTCTATTGGCCATTTGTATGTCTTCTTTGGAAAAACGTTTATTCAGGTCCTCTGTCCATTTCTCAATCAGATTATTTGGATTTTGGTGTTGAGTTGTATAAGCACCAACTTTCTTAATGAACTCCTTTATCGATATGACAATGACTCCCACAGTTCTATCTCGTGACCAACCTCTCTTTTCAACTTTAGACTCAGACATGCAGTTGCCTACTTGACATCTCCACTTGGATGCCTCACAGACATCTCAAATTTAACATGTCTGAAAATGAAGTTCTCGGCTACTACCACAAACCTCTTCTATCAGACATTTTTCCCATCTCAGTTGATGACAACTCCATCCTTCCAGTTATTCACACAAAACCTGGGGATCACTGTTGCCCATGTCGCTCCATCCCTACAGCCAACGCTCCGGTTTCAGTCCTCATCCCTCACCTGGGTTATTGCTACAGCCTCCTATTTGGTCTTCTTGTTCCCAAACTTGCCTTTTAAGAGACTTTCCAACAAAGAAACCAGAATGATATTCCTAATGTGTAATTCAGATCATATCATTCTTCTGCCTAAAATCCTCCCATTTCACTCAAAGAAAATCCCAAAGTCCTTAGAATGGCCAACAGGGCCCTCTACAAGTGGGACCCCATCTCCTCTCTGACCTCATCTCCTGTTACTCTGCACCAGACACACTGGTCCCCATGCTATTCCTTACACATTCCTGGCTTGAGTCTGCCCTAAGGCTTTTGCCCTGGCTCTTTTATCTGCCTGAAGCATTCTTCCCTCAGAAATCCACTTGGCTAACTACTTTAGCTCCTGCAAATCTTCACTCAAATGTCACCCTCTCCATGAGAGCTATCCTGAATCCTCTATTGAAAACTGCAACCTGTTTCTCCCCCTGCATACCCAAACCTCCTATCTTGCTCTGTTTTCCCCACAGCACGGTGACTTTGCAACGTATTCTATAACTTAACTATTTATTATGCTTTTAGTTACCCGTTTTCTCCCCCCTCTAGAATGTAAGCTCCAAGAAAGCAGGACTTTTTGTCTCTTTTGTTTACATATATATCTCAGACACATAGGTCAGTGCCTGAAATTTAATAGTAGTATTTGTTGGATGAATAAGACCTGAAGGGGTCACATACCTAGTCCTAAGTATTTCAGCATTCTATTTGGTAAGTAAACCTGAATAATAAACAATTGTTTTCTCCTTATAGAGAAGCAGACTAGAGCTCCACACAGTCTCCTTGGGAATCTCCTATGGGGAGGAGTGCTGAGTACCAGCACCCACAGTCCCCCTTAAAGAGGTAACACGAAGCAATGTACTGTGCATATCATTCACCCCTACACCACTTGTAGCTCCCACAGCGCTGGGCATTGTCTTCTTTACCCAATTTATTTGGGGAGTGTAATGCTGAGTTACAAGTAGTATTTTTCCTTAAGATGAGAGCAATACACAGTCTGTGGGGTACCTTTTTTATATACTACACAGGTTTAAAGATGAGTTGCAACTTGCAAAAAGAAGCAATGTAAACAGTCTGTGAAATGAATTTTCATGAACTAGGTTACCGAGTAAGGCTGGCTCGCCATCAGCTGTACCTTGATAAGGGACGTAACCAATCGCTCTGCTCAGTGAATCCTGAATTGCCAGAGTTTCTCTGTAATTCTCACAAGAGAAGCAAGTGACGGCATCCCGTAGTAAGTACTTCAGGGAGCTGAAGTAGCTGCTGTGGTGTTGAAAAATTAGAGATTTCCAAGACCCAATATCAGAAAATAAAAGGGGGGGGAGAAAAAAAAATCTGTACTTTCTGAAGCATTTCTACAATTCACTCACACAAATTCCCAGCAGTCTGATCACACATAAAACTCCAACCCTCAAAGTTGGACAATTTACTTCAAAGACAAAAGTCAGCTAGACAGAAAGCTCAAAGATGAAAGAAAAGATTCTAGTCTATGTCAATGATTAAATGTGCCAATTGTGTGGTTTTTTTGGTTGCAACAGTAAAATCAGATCAAAAGTGTGTTTATGTGTGTGTGTGTGTGAAATTTCAATCAAGGTAACTGTCTTTTCCTGTGGGGACAATTTATCCATAAGGAGCCACTTCACAATCTGGCATATTCCATGGTAGGCAGTATCTCCTCCTTCACAGAGGATGCCTGGCGGTAACTATTATGATAAGGAGGCTTCATAGCAAATGCACCTGATCACGTTGAAATACTTGCTTCCCTTGACATCCAGGCCCCCACACTCTCCAGGTTTTCCTCTCACCTCCCTGATCACTTCCCAGTCTCATTTCTGGTCCGTCTCCTCACCCTGACTTCTGACCCCAGGACTGACTGCCACAGCATCAGGCATCAAAACCTCTTCTCTACCTCCATTCTCTCCAGCGATGATCTCAGCCAGGCCTCACGAAGCCATCTACATGCGGCTGACTCCCGCCTTTCTACCTCCAGCTCAGAATTCTCTCCTGAATTCTAGACTCTTCTAAAAGAAAGGCTTGACTGACATCTCCACTTAGATCCCTAACAGGCATATCAAATCTAACACTCCCCCAAACTAACACCTGATATCTGACCCCACCCTACCTAAGTCTATGCCATCTCAATAAATGGTAATTCTATTCATCTAGTGCTTAATCTAAACCCTGGACTCATTTCTTTCTTCATAATGCTCCACATTCAGTGCTTCAGCAAATCCCATTGGATCCATATCCAAATTCTATCCAGAATCTAGTCTCTTCTCACCACTCTTCTGCCACCACCTAGTTGGACTGAAGTCATCATCATCTTCTTTTCTGGATTATTCAAATAGCCCCCTAGCTGGCTCCCCTGCCTCAACTATTCCCTCTCCTATAAACTATTCTGTTCACCAGTGTGGTCTCAGACCAGTAGCATTGGCATCACCTAGGAACTTGCTGGAAATGCAAATTCTCCTGCACCACACCAGACCTACTCGATCAGAAACTCTGGGGATGGATGCGGCAACTGTGTTGTAACAAGCCCTCGGAGGTGACTGATGCATATTCAAGTTTGAGAACCACTGCTCTACAGAAGTGGTTAGCCAGAATGAACCTTTAAAAATGTAAATCAGGTCACAGTCACCTCTCCCCTCACAGTCCTCCAGTGGCTTTCTAACTCATTTGAGTAGGAACCTGAGTCCTCATGAAGGTCTGCAGTGATCATTGTGATCCCTTTCCCATTCCCACCATATGTGTTACCACCTCTCTATTCTCCCTCTATTCACTGTGCCAAGCCACTCTGGCCTTTTGCTTTGCCTTTGTACCTGCTGTTTGCTCTGCCTGGAACATCTTCTCTGCTCCCTTCTCTCCTGACTATCCTCTCCATAACCATGTGGCCCTCTCCCTCCTCTCCTTCCAGCCTCTGCTCAAATGTCAGCTCATCAGAGGGACTTTTTCCAGCCACATATTTAAACTTAAAAACCATACTTTCCATCCCACTCCTGTGCTCCTTCTCCACCCCTTCCCCTTGCTCCACACTGTTTTTCTCCATAATGCTCATCACCTTTTGGCATTGGGTACGTTACTGGTTTATTTGTTAAATAGTCATTGTACCCAAGAATATAAGCTCTATGAGGCAGGGATCTGTGTGTGCTGTGTTCGTTGCTGTATCTTCAGAGCTGGGAAAAATGCTCGCATAGGGTAGGAGCTCTGTAAATATTTGTTAACTGAGTGAACATCTAAGCGATGGCCAAAACATCCCTCTATAGAGAGATGATACATTTATTTCAATGATACTGTCATTGCTCAAAATATTTTTTGGGAAATAGGAAGTAGGGAAACCATTTAGGAGGACACTACTTGCAATAATCCTGGAGAAAGATGACAATGGCTTCAATTTGAACACGTGATAGCATAGGAGATGGTCAGAAGTGACTGGCTTCTGGGTATAATTTGAATATAGATCTGATGGGTTGAGGTCAATTTATAGGTCACACATAGAAACCAGTCTCAGTATTTAAGAGAGATCACTCCTTTAAAAAAAGTTAAAAAAACAAAAAAACTAAACAAACAAAAAAAAATGGTTGCTCAGTTTAATTACACATAACATTATTTACTAGCTCCAGAATCTTGTGACATTTGGCTTTACTGCAGAAATCACATTTCCCCTTGAATAGTGAAACACAGAACCACTGAAAACATTCACCAGCTATGAATGCAGTTTCCTATATGATGAAAGAATACTTTGGATTTTCACTGAGCATAATTTTACATTTGTGTGATTTAATCCTCACAGCAATCCTTCGAGATCCTTGTTATTGACCCCCATTTTTCAGATGAGGGAAATAAGGCTCAGAGCAGAGGATTTTCATCCAGACCAGGTCATACATTTTTGTGATGAGTAAGAGTACTGTGTCGGGAACAAATATGCATGGCGCCTAGAAGAGAACATTTCAGCATGCCTTATTTACCTCCTCTTGACTTCAGACTCTTAGCTCATAAGGACAACTTCTCCACAGGATTAGAGCCCTACAGCAAATACAAGACATAGCCAGGATATAGGGGCCAGTTCTGTTTTCCTACTGTTGAGGCTGGGAATGAGTCTCCATTCAAGGGCCAAAGCCCTGGGTCAGGTGCTGTAGTTCCTCCAGACACTGTTTCCAGTGTCCCTAGGAGAAACCGTTGCCATCACCATGGGGATTTGATGCTTTCCAGGGCTATGTAGACAGCATTGTCTCAGGACAAGGAACTATTGTTTGGGTAGAAATAGAGGGTGTTTCTCACTGGGGATTTAGGCTTGAATACGGATTCACATTTCAACAATGCCTCCTTTTGTAAAAATGGGTGCTTTTTTTTTTAGGTTTATGTGATTTTTTCAGACTCGGATCACAGTATCTAACAACTGTTTCTCCTATAATGTTTCTTAAGAATGTTAGGTATGCATTCCTTGATGTTATGGACTCAGGGAACAAAAACCACATTGCATATTAATCTGAAGGCTCCTTGCTATCTTGAGCAGACTCTGGGACTCCCTGCCATGGCAGAAAGGTGGGGGACAGGAAGGGATGGGAAATTCATGGATGGGAACTGGCACTTACTGAGAGCAGCATCTAATGAGCAGACACTTCAGATCCATGATTCCAATTACTCCTCACAATCACCTGAGCAGATATTATTCAAATTTTCCAAATGAGAAATGTAATTAGGTAACTGGAGCAAAATCACACAGCTGGTGAGACTGGAATCTGGGAGCCGTTCCCAGATCTCACTCCAAAACTGTTCCCTTTCCATTTCCTGTTCCAGGCTTCCTTGCTGACCTTTTTAAGCTTCAGTTTTCTCAGATGAGACACTTGGAGAGAAGAGTGTGTGAGATGGTGCTCACGAACGCCTCCATCATAGGACACGTCACATGATAGATACTCAAAAAAAACCCCAAATTTCTCCTCTCTGTCTTCCTTGTTCATCATCTCATCTGCCCTTTCTAACTTCTCTTTTTCTTCTCTCTCCTGTTCTTTCAGCACCTGCTTTCTTTTCATTCTCATATCTCCTTCTCTGCAGAAAACCAAAATCTAAAGAGCCCATTCCCAGTGGCAACATAAGCTTTAAACACCATCCCCTAGGAATAAACCAAAAAGAACAATGCCAGGTCCATGTGAAGAAAACTATAAAATTTTATGGAAGATATACAAGAAGACCTGATGGATGGAAAGCTATACATGTTTCTGAACGAAAGAGTTGATATTATAAAGATGTCACCTTTCCAAATTAATCCATAAATTCAATGCAATCCTAATAAAAATCCCAACAAGAGATTTATTGAACTTGATAAGCTGATTTTAGAGTTCATGTGGAAGAGAAAATACACAAGAACAAGCAATAAAATTTGAAAAAAAAAGAAAAAGAACAAGGAGGAAAGACCTGAATTTTCAGTTATCAAAATATGCTAGGTTTATGTTAAATAATGTTGTATTGGTTCAGAATAAAGAAATGAACAAATCGAACTGAAGAAGGCAATTCAAAAACAAAGGAACATGCATTTCAAATCATAGCAAAAAGGACAGACTACTCAAAAATTATATTGAGAGGGTTGGAAAATCTGAAAAAGATTTAATTTGGATGCCAGTATCACATCACGCACACAAAATCCAAATGGATTAAATTCTAAACACTAATTTTAAAAAAAACCCAAAGCAGGAAGACACTACAGTAAATTTTAGTACATCAGCTTTCATAATGTTAGGGGAGATGGTAAAGAAGGTCTTCCTATGAAAGACATAAATGCCAGGAGCCATTAATAAAAAAAGTCTTACTTTGAACAAACTGAAAGATCTGTATGACAAAAGACCCCAAAATAAAAGGTCCCACTGAAAGTCTTTGCAAAATATATAAAACAAAATATAATATACAAAATCTATTAAAATCTTCTGAAATTATTGAAAAGAATAAAATGTAAAACTGGTTAAAAGAAATGAAGAGAGAGTTCACACACACACAAAAAGAATGATAAAACTTAAAGAGTTGCTTAGTCTCAAAAGTAATAAAGGAAATGCAAAATAAGCAATGAGGTACACGTTATAACCAATCAGGTTGTGAAGAATAGATCGACACCAGTATATAATCAGGTAGAAATAGGTGATTTCCAGACAGTCTGTAATAGGGAGAACACTGATACAAACTTTTTTGATGAAAACTTTGAAATATCTATTAAAATTTAAAATAAGCACATCCTTGGAATTCTGAATTACATTTCTAAGAATCTATTCTTTTGAAACATTCATTCATGTTCAAAAATAAACAGAGTCATTGCAGCTTTATTTATAATAAAGAACAATTGGAAAAGGGCAGAAATTTGCCTCAATTAGGGAATGGTTAAATGAATTTTGTGCATTTATATTGTAGAATACTATATGATGATTGAAAAAAAAAATGAGATTTATATTTACTATGTGAGAGTTCCAAGACATATGGTCAAGTGAAAAAAGCAAGATACTAAGTGCTGTGGGCAAAGAGGACTTGTTTTTCTCACTCTAACATTTCATATTACTTGTATTATTTGTGGTTACTAGCACATTTTGCTTATGTAAATAAGAATAAAAGGAATCTTACTTAATATCATCCAAGGAACCACAGCAGTACTATTACTGCTGTCACATTTCCAGTAAGTTTCACTGGGGTCCACAGGCAGCAAGAGGTCCTGGGCTATGCCCTCCCAGGTCAGGGGTGGATGGGTGCTACCAAGGGCAAGAGGCTGGGGGCCCAAGAAAACAAGGCTGAAATAATGTTCAGCTAGCAAGAGGGGAAAGCTCCTTCTCGACTCCCAGGTTACTGTTCTAGATCAGCAAGAATCATTTACCCACTTCCCTCTTCTGCTTTGGACTTCAGTGGAACTCCTTTTGGCAGTGGGAACAGGGTGGCATCCATCTTCTATTTCTTGGTAAAATCCCTCCTGTCACAGGGGAAGAACAGCACTAATTCTCTCTTGTTCACTTCTATAAACCCTTCTTGTTTAGCCAAGACATTTAGGGGGGAAAATTCTTAAAAACATTTTTTTTTGTAATATAAACATACATTCATATACAAAGACTATATACTAAAGTTTGCATCAAGAATTGTTTTTCCTGGGGTGCCTGGGTGGCTCAGTCGTTAAGTGCCTGCCTTCGGCTCAGGGAGTGATCCTGGCATTCTGGGATTGAGCCCCACATCAGGCTCCTCTACTGGGAGCCTGCTTCTTTCTCTCCCACTCCCTCTGGTTGTGTTCCCTCTCTCACTGGCTGTCTCTCTCTCTCTCTCTGTCAAATAAATAAAATCTTAAAAAAAAAGAATTGGTTTTCCTTTAGCAAGAAAAAATCCTTTAGCAAATTAAAAAGAAAAGTATCATCATTCAAAACAAAGCCATTATTCTACAGTTTTTTTGCATATGCATTTCTTCTAACTATTTTGTACCATATTCTCAGAATATGTCTTTTCTAATTAGGTTTCTCACCTTCTAATTATTTTGCACTGTTCTCATATTTTTTCAGAAGAGTATATTGGTTAGCTTAAGTTTCACATGGATAGCAAGCTAGAACCAAAACTGAAAGTGATCAGAAAAATAAGAAAGCAGGAAGAATAATTCTGCACTTAGCACTTGAGCACCAAAGTACTCGAGCATTTAGAGCAGAATGAACTCTGGTGTAAAAAGTAAGAGCCTTCAATTCTCTGGTTCTGCACCAGTCATTCCATTAGACATTGGACAAGTGTGTGGCCTCTTAGATATTTCACAGATAGATGAGTTTCCTTATCTATAAATTAACTGGCTTGGGTAACAATCCATTGATAAGTTTCATGAGCTCTTATTGTGTGCTGAGAACTAGGCTATGTGTTTTATGTATATTATCTTGTTTGATTCTTATAACAGCCATTTGGGATAGAGATTATTCCCTCCATTCCTTAGATGAAAAATCTGAGTTTCAGAGAGTAAATAACTTTCCCAAGGGCATACAACTAAAAGCTGGGAGTCTGGATTTGAATCCAGGTCTAATTCTGAAGTTTGTATTCTTAAGCTAAGAGCTAACCATAACCTTCCGTACATGTTATTTTAAGGCTACCTTTGCATTATACCTTTACTTCTGCTGGGTTAGGGGAGAAGGAGGAGAAGGAGTTTGCAATAAGAGGACTTTAAGATTCCCTTGCTGTTTCAGACAGTGAATATAACTTAAAAGCTTTTTCCATATCTAGAATGTTCAGATGTGGATGGGGCAATGAATTTCCATACCAGGCTGGAAATTTATAGCTCTGAGGGCATCCTGAAAATTTCCACTAAGATGACAAATGATTTAAGCCACTGAAAACAGACAAATCTCCCAGCTGAACCTTAGAAAAGACGCTTTCAGGTCAGATTTGCTGGCTAGCCTGGATGCCTATGATTTACTTATTGTGGGATGAAGTGGTGGGCTTATGTTTCCAGCGTTAATGATTCAAAAGCTTTCTGTGGTATTAAACTGAGATACATAAAGAAACAAAAGGCAATTAGAAGCAATCAAAGCATTCAGAAATTAAGATTCAATTCTGCATTTGCTAAACTCTTCATCAAGGAAATCAGTAAATTCTTTTTAAAGCCATCAATATGATACACAGAGAATTAGAAAAGCAATCAGTTTCAAAATGTACACATGCTTCCTAGAATGCTGAGGGTATGTAGGACTGAGCCATTTTTCACTTGTCTCACCCGCATTTATTTAGACATGTGCCTGTGAACACTCTCTTGAGTAATATTTCTATTTCAGTTGACAGACAAATGGGTGTGTAACTCTTTGAGTGCCAGAAAAATCCTTATGACCATTGAAGAATAAAAACCATATGGAACTATTTAAACAAGTACTTCCAGCAAAATGCAGTGGGCAGGCTTCTCTTATTTGGGTTTTGATATACAAGATGTCTGAAAATCCCTGAAGTCACATTCAACCAGTAATCTTAAGG
Source organism: Ailuropoda melanoleuca (assembly GCF_002007445.2). Taxonomy (NCBI): domain Eukaryota; kingdom Metazoa; phylum Chordata; class Mammalia; order Carnivora; family Ursidae; genus Ailuropoda; species Ailuropoda melanoleuca. Next base: position 32,066,630 of record NC_048234.1, read on the forward strand.
TTTGTGAAAGCACCATCATACTCAGCCTCTAGTAACCTCCCAAGTGACAAGAAGACAGGATTAGAAATAATTTTCTTTCCATCCAAGCAACTCTTTGGTTCTTTGATAATACTTGCAATTTTCTCAGGGCCAAATTCAGTACCTTTAGAAGATGAAGTAAAGCATTTTACATTTCAAGCATTCCCCTTCCTTTAGTCATTCATGTATTTTGCTTTTCTTCATTATGGCCCAGTTTCTCTATTTCATCAAAGTTTTTCCTGCCTGGCTCCTTTGCACCTATTGTTACCTCTGTCTGAAATACCCCCATATCTCTTCTCACTTTTCCAGCTGGCTCATGTTTTAGGTTTTAGCTTAAATATCACCCTTTAGGAGAGTTCTTCCTTACTAACCACTGAAGCATGTCCCCCTACCAATGCAGGGGTAGTTCAATATTCACAAATTAATTGATGTGGTACATCACATCAATAAGAGAAAGGATAAAAACCAAGAGATCGTTTCAATACATGCAGAAATATCATTTGACAAAGTATAACATCCACTTATGATAAAAACCCTCAACAAAGTAGGTTTAGAGGAATCATACCTCACCATAATAAAGGCCATTTATGAAAAACCCACACCTAACATCACACTCAAAACTAAGAGCTTCTCCCCTAAGGATCAGGGACATGACAGGGATGTCCATTCTCACCACTTTTATTCAAAATAGTGCTGAAATCCTAGCCACAGCAATCAGATGACAAAAAGAAAGAGAAGGCAACCAAATTGGAAAGAAAGCAGTAGAACTCACTCTTTGAAGACGGCATGATTCATATACAGAACATGCAAAGGCTCCACCAAAATACCACCAGAACCGATAAATGAATTCAGTAAAGTTCAGGATAAAAAATCAATATATAGAAATCCATTGCATTTTTACACACGAATAATGAAATAGCAGAAAGAGAAACTAAGAAAGCAACCCCATTTACAATTGCACCAGAAACAATAAAATGCCTAGGAAAAAACTTAACCAAAGAGGTGAAAGACCTATATTCTGAAAACTATAAAACACTGATGAAAGAAATTGAGGATGACACAAATGAAAAGATATTCTGTGTTCATGGATTAGAAGAACAAATACTGTTAAAATATCCATACTACCCAAACCAATCTACAAATTTAATGCAATCCCTATCAAAACACCAACAGCAGTTTTCACAGAACTAGAGCAAACAATCCTAAGATTTATATGCAACCACAAGACCCTGAGTAGCCAAAGCAATCTTGAAAAAGAAAGCAAAACTGGAGGTATCACAATTCCAGATTTCAAGTTATATTACGAAGTTATAGTAATTAAAACAGTACGGTACTAGCATAAAAGTAGACACACATATCAGTGGAACAGAACAGAAATCCTCAAAATAAGCCCACAATTATATGGTCAATTAATCTTCAATAAAAGAGACAACAATACGCAATGGGAAGAAGAGAGTCTCTTCAACAAATGGTGTTGGGAAAACTGGACAGCTACATGCAAAAGAATGAACCTGGAACACTTTCTTACACCATACACAAAAATAAACCCAAAATGGATTACGGACCTAAATGTGAGACCTGAAACTATAAAAATGCTAGAAGAGAGCATAGGCAGCAATTTCTTGGACATTGGCCATAGCAACATCTTTCTAGAAATGTCTCCTGAGGCAAGGGAAACAAAAGCAACAATGAACTCTTAGGATTATATCAGAATAAAAAGCTTCTGCACAGCAAAGGAAATAATCAACAAAGCTTAAAGACAACCTACTGGATGGGAGAAGACATTTGCAAATGACATATCCAATAAGGAGTCAGTATCCAAAATTTATAAAGAAGTTATACAACTCAACACCAAGAAAACAAATAATCCAATTAAAAAATGGTCCAAAAAAGGAAAAAATACTATGAGATCTCAGTCATATGTGGAATTTAAGAAACAAAAATAAATGAAGTATAAAACAAGACAAACGAAAAACCAGACTCTTAAGTATAGAAAACAAACTGGTGGCTACTGAGAGGAGGGGGGGTGAGGGGACGGGTGACACAGGGGAAGGGGATTAAAAGTATATTTATCATGATGAGCACTGAGTAATGCATAAAACTGATGAATCACTATACTGTACACCTGAAACTAACATGACACTCTGTTAATTTTACTGGAATTTAAAAAAATTTTAAATGTCCACCTACCCCTCTCCATTTGGTTGTATAACTTTAAACAATTATAGAACATTATTTATTTATTTTAAAGCAATCACAACTATAATTGTGTATCTAAAATAACTTTTATTTTCTTTTAGTATTTCTGACTTTTCCAACAGGACTTTAAACTCCATGAGAGAAGAGATGTAGTGAACATTTTTCACTGTTGTATTTGTGACCTTAAGGCACACACATACAGTATTGTTTCCAAGTCAAAAAGTCACACATATATAAAGACAGTATAAGAAAACTACAGACCAATATTCCTCATGAATACAGAAGGAAAATCCTTAACAAAATATTAATTGGGTTTCAGCAACATATAAAGGCAATTATATATCATGACCAAGTGGAGTTTATCTCAGAAATACAAGGGTTAGTTCAACATTGGAAATCAATTAATGTAATGCACTGTATTAATACAGTGATGGACAAAAAAAAAATTACCATCTCAAGATGCAGAAAAAACACTTGGCCAAATTCAATAGCTATTTATGGTTTAAAAAAAATACTCTCAACAAACTTCCTCAACCTGGTAAAGAGCATCTCTAAAAACTTACAATTAATATCACCCATAGAAGTGAAAGACTGTATTCTGTCCCTCACCCCCAATCAGGTATAAGACAAGGATGTCCATTCTCATCGCTTCTATCCAAGATTATATTGGAGATTCTGCCCAGAGGCACATAGATTGGAAAGGAAGAAGTAAAACTGTCTTTATTTGTGATGACAGAGTCATGTATGCAGAAGGAAAAAAAAAAAAAAAAAAACCTCCAAACAACTAGAACTAACAATCTAGGTTAACAAGGTCAGAGTATATAAAATCAATACAGAAAAATCAATTTTATTTCTGTAAGCTAACAATGAACAATCCAAAAATGAAATTAAGGAAACAATTTCATTCACAATATCAAAAGATCAAAATACTTAGGAATATATTTAACAAAAGAAATGTAGAATTTGTACAGTGAAAACATAGGATTGCCTTTCTTTTTTTTTTAAAGATTTCNTTTATTTATTTATTTGACAGAGATAGAGACAGCCAGTGAGAGAGGGAACACAAGCAGGGGGAGTGGGAGAGGAAGAAGTAGGCTCATAGCAGAGGAGCCTGATGTGGGGCTCGATCCCGTAATGCCGGGATCATGCCCTCAGCCGAAAGCAGATGCTTAACGACTGTGCCACCCAGGCGCCCGAAAAACATAGGATTGTTGAAAGAAATTAAAGACTTATTTAAATAGAGAAGAATTTCATATTAATAGATGGGAAAGACTTAATATTGTTAAGTTGGCAGTTCCTTGTAATAAGTTAACCCATTGATTGAATGCAATCTTTATCAAAATCCCAGAAGGTTTTTGAAGAAATTGACAAGAAGATCTGAAATTTATGGAGAAATACAAACAGAACAGCCAAAATCATTTTGAAAAAGGACAATGTCAGAGGACTTACCTTACCTGATATAAGACTTACTATAAAGTTTCAGTAATTAAGACAATGTGATACCAGCATAAGGACAGGCATAGATCAATGGAGCAGAATAGAGAGTCAGGAAATAAACAAATGAAATGGTGCTGGAAAAGCTGTATATCTAAATGCAAAAAACCCCCCCAAAACCTAGCTCTCTTCCTTACACCATGTATAAAAACCTACTCAAGACAGACTGTAGACCTGAATATAAGAACTAAAACCACAAAGATGAAAGTTTTTGCAATCTTGGGTTAAGCAAAAATGTCTTAGATATGACACCAAAAGGATACTCCATAAAAGAAATCATTGGCAAATTGGAGTCATCAAAACTGAAAACATTTGCTCTTTAAAGGACAATGTTAAGAAAATGAACTGAAAAGCCATAAACTGGGAGAAAACATGTGCAAAACATACATAAGGACTTGTACCCAAAATACATATAAGAAAAATCTTTAAGGTGGGCCTGTGTGGCTCACTAGGTTAAGCATCCAACTCTTGATTTCGGCTCAGATCTTGATCTCAGGTGCATGAGTTTAAGCCCTGCACTGGGCTCCATGATGGGTGTGGAGTCTACTTAAAAAAGAAAGAAAGAGAAGAGAAGAAAAGGAAAGAGAAGAGAAGAGAAGGAAAGAAAAGAAAAAGAAAAAACTTACAACTCAATAATAAAAACAATAGCCCAATA
>NC_048234.1:32078802-32100116 GCF_002007445.2 Ailuropoda melanoleuca
AAAAAAAATACTCTCAACAAACTTCCTCAACCTGGTAAAGAGCATCTCTAAAAACTTACAATTAATATCACCCATAGAAGTGAAAGACTGTATTCTGTCCCTCACCCCCAATCAGGTATAAGACAAGGATGTCCATTCTCATCGCTTCTATCCAAGATTATATTGGAGATTCTGCCCAGAGGCACATAGATTGGAAAGGAAGAAGTAAAACTGTCTTTATTTGTGATGACAGAGTCATGTATGCAGAAGGAATAAAAAAAAAAAAAAAACCTCCAAACAACTAGAACTAACAATCTAGGTTAACAAGGTCAGAGTATATAAAATCAATACAGAAAAATCAATTTTATTTCTGTAAGCTAACAATGAACAATCCAAAAATGAAATTAAGGAAACAATTTCATTCACAATATCAAAAGATCAAAATACTTAGGAATATATTTAACAAAAGAAATGTAGAATTTGTACAGTGAAAACATAGGATTGCCTTTCTTTTTTTTTAAAGATTTCATTTATTTATTTATTTGACAGAGATAGAGACAGCCAGTGAGAGAGGGAACACAAGCAGGGGGAGTGGGAGAGGAAGAAGTAGGCTCATAGCAGAGGAGCCTGATGTGGGGCTCGATCCCGTAATGCCGGGATCATGCCCTCAGCCGAAAGCAGATGCTTAACGACTGTGCCACCCAGGCGCCCGAAAAACATAGGATTGTTGAAAGAAATTAAAGACTTATTTAAATAGAGAAGAATTTCATATTAATAGATGGGAAAGACTTAATATTGTTAAGTTGGCAGTTCCTTGTAATAAGTTAACCCATTGATTGAATGCAATCTTTATCAAAATCCCAGAAGGTTTTTGAAGAAATTGACAAGAAGATCTGAAATTTATGGAGAAATACAAACAGAACAGCCAAAATCATTTTGAAAAAGGACAATGTCAGAGGACTTACCTTACCTGATATAAGACTTACTATAAAGTTTCAGTAATTAAGACAATGTGATACCAGCATAAGGACAGGCATAGATCAATGGAGCAGAATAGAGAGTCAGGAAATAAACAAATGAAATGGTGCTGGAAAAGCTGTATATCTAAATGCAAAAAACCCCCCCAAAACCTAGCTCTCTTCCTTACACCATGTATAAAAACCTACTCAAGACAGACTGTAGACCTGAATATAAGAACTAAAACCACAAAGATGAAAGTTTTTGCAATCTTGGGTTAAGCAAAAATGTCTTAGATATGACACCAAAAGGATACTCCATAAAAGAAATCATTGGCAAATTGGAGTCATCAAAACTGAAAACATTTGCTCTTTAAAGGACAATGTTAAGAAAATGAACTGAAAAGCCATAAACTGGGAGAAAACATGTGCAAAACATACATAAGGACTTGTACCCAAAATACATATAAGAAAAATCTTTAAGGTGGGCCTGTGTGGCTCACTAGGTTAAGCATCCAACTCTTGATTTCGGCTCAGATCTTGATCTCAGGTGCATGAGTTTAAGCCCTGCACTGGGCTCCATGATGGGTGTGGAGTCTACTTAAAAAAGAAAGAAAGAGAAGAGAAGAAAAGGAAAGAGAAGAGAAGAGAAGGAAAGAAAAGAAAAAGAAAAAACTTACAACTCAATAATAAAAACAATAGCCCAATAAAAAAAAATGGCCAAAATATTTTAATAGGCACTTCACCAAAGAAAATAAAAGACTTGAAAATAAGCACATGAAAAGATGTTCAGTAATAGTAATCACTAGGAAAATACAAATTAAAACCCTAATGAGATACCACTGCACACCCACTGGAAAGGCTAACACAAAAGGCTGACAATACCAAGTACTGGCAAAGATGTAAAAGATGTTGCTTTTGAGGGAATTCATGTGAGAGGCAGATAAATGAGTGCTATGGGAACAATCAAACTTCACAGAGGTGATGTGGCTTATCCTTTTTTGATTGGGGAAATCTCAAATGGTTCTGCTAGGCTACAGATTCTCAATTTTAAAATGAGAGAACTGTATTAGAGGAGCCATACAACTCCTTCCTCTAAAATGGGAATAGGTAAGGGGTGCCTGGTGGTTCAGCTGGTTAAGCAAAATCTTGATTTCAGCTTAGGTCTTGATCTCAGGGTCGTGAGTTCAAGCCCTGCACTGGGCTCCACACTAGGTGTGGAGCCTACTGGGGAAAAAAAAAAAACAACAATAAAAACACAAGACAGCTATGTTAGTCAGCTTTTGGGCCACCTGGGTGTCTCATTCAGTTACGCGTCTCACTGTTGATTTCAGCTCAGGTCATGGTCTCAGGGTCATGAGATCGAGACCCGAGTTGAGCTCTGTGCTCAGCATGGGCTCTGCTTGACATTCTCTCCCTCTCCCTCTGTGCCTCCCTGTTCATGTTAAANATGAGATCGAGACCCGAGTTGAGCTCTGTGCTCAGCATGGGCTCTGCTTGACATTCTCTCCCTCTCCCTCTGCGCCTCCCTGTTCATGTTAAATAAATAAATAANTAAATAAATAAATACATACATACATAAATAAATACAATCTTAAAAAAATAAAATGGGAATAGGTAGAGGGGAAAGGAAATGTAACTGTAGGTTAGGCAAATATATACACGAAGCTCTAAGTGGTTATGCTGAGTGTGTGTGTGACGAGGAGACACCAGCATGACCAGGGATGGGCTGGAGGGAGATGAGCTTCAAGAAGAAAATCTAGAGAAAGTAACATCAGACTCTGGTTGTCCTTGAAACCCTGGCTCTGGAAAACTGGGTTTGAAAACAATACAGAGCAATACAAAATACAGGAAAAAATTATTTTTTTACTCTTACAGTAAACTGCTTTCTTCCCACATTTGAGTGAAATTTTCCTAGTGATTTAGTTCTCCAGGCAACCTCATTGCAACTCTTTAATACAAAATGAAAAAACCAATTATCAAAGGGGAAGTTTTTATGTCCATCCTCCATCTAGGGTCTTGGTTTTTCCTCTGAACTTTTTATAGTATTTAAAATGAAAATAAGATTTTATATAACAACTGTAAGTAAAACATGAGTCATTAATACACATCAAAGTTTGAATTTGACATCCCTGAGTATGTTTATTCTACTTTGTGAATTATTTGGAATGTTCTTGGTACTTAGAGAATTTTACTTACCCAGCCATGGTGCATATTCTTATGAGGCATCACCAGCTTTACTGTACTGGAAAGATTCAGAGGAAATTTGTGTGAGAAATACATTTCACCAGAACAGTATTTTAATAGTTTGTTTTTTTACTAATACAACCTGGTCATAATTCAGAATATGTATGGTCTGACTCAAATTTTGGCAGAACTGTCATCTTCCTTTTTTCCTCTGACAGGGCTGTCTGACACTGGAAAGCACACATATCATTTAAATTGTCCTTTTATGCCACAGAAACTTTATATAATATTGAATTCGTGAGGCAGTAATGGTTACACCATCCCACTTCACAAATGTAACTCTAACATGTGATCATCTAGTCACCATCTGTAAGGATCCTATAAGAGGAAAATTACTGCTTCACGAGGCAAGAATTTTCATTGTTAGATAAGACTTTCATTTTCAGGTGTATAAATGCTCAATATACAATTCTGACATTAAGAAAACTGGGTGTTAACATTTTTCTACTTATGAACATTGTGATTTCAAAAAAATACATAGATATGCTATATTGTGATGTTCAAGAGAAATTAATAATCAATCACCCCTATTATTTGAATGGTCAATCAGTGGCAGCAAGCAAGGAATGGGGAGGGATTTGTTTGTAGAGGGTAGGCCATTTGATTCTATTGTGATCAAGAGTACTGTATTCTCAAGCAGGATGGTTCAGCGGTTTACTTAGGTTGTTTTGATTGCCATCGGTACTATAATTTATAATATTACAGTCTTTGACCTCTCAGAGAAAAAGGAGGAAAACACATTACATCAAGTTATTAACACTAAAAGGAAAGAAAGCTCTTGCATACCGTATAAAATGAGATACGATAGGACAAGCTGAAGAAGACCAAAGAAAGTAAGATGTCCTTCTTACATTCACATGTTTCAATGGGGCAAATGATGTTCAACGGTGAGGAAAAGATTGTAAAGACTACTGAACCGGATGTAGGTGCTACCATATTATGTGACGCCTCTCAACCATCTCTTGAGGCTTGGAAATATTGCATGGAAAGTCACAATCCAGGAAATTCCTAAGCTGTCTCTTTTCTTAGAATATTTGCTAAGTCTTCAAAGACTTGAAAGTCATCAAAGAGAAAGCAACCGAAGGGCTGGAGACCAGCATGCAAAGAACTGCAATTCAGGGAAAGTTGCAGAAGATTCAAGACAGTGAAGAGAGAACCATGAAGACAGACTACTTTTGTAGCTTTGTTCCACACGAAGAGTGGGCATCTGTCCACATCAACCCTGGAGAACTTCAGAGGCTCGTCACAAAGGAAACAGCTCTCCTTAGAGATGAGTCTTGTTTGCAAGTGAATGGCCTCTAGCACTTCAGTTACATGGGAGAGAAAAAGAACCTCTTCCAGGGCAAATACCTAAATATCCCCTGCACAGTTTTTGCCATATTGGTATACCCCTTGGTATAATTTTTAATTTTATTTATTTTTTAAGATTTTATTTATTTATTTGAGAGAGAGAGAGAGAGCACAAGCTGGAGGAGGAACCGAGGGGGAGGGAGAAGCAGACTCCCTGCTGAGCAGAGAGCTCACATGGGGCTTGATCCCTGAGCTGAAGGCAGACGCTTAACCGACTGAGCCACCCAGGTACAATTTTTTAATTGATTAAATTTTTTCAGATCTAATATATTTTTTTTAAGACTATAATATATTTAAAGTGGAAAAAATATGTGACTATATCACAAAGGGAAATCCAGGAAAGTTACTTTAAAAAGAAGGCAACCATTAAAGTAAATATAAGTTCTTTTTTTTTTCAGTCCTCATTAAGTATCGTACCTTGCTAAAAGTTCTGGGTAGGTGTCCGAGATATAAAACCATTAAGTCTTTCATCTTGACTACTGAGAAGAGTTTAAAGAAGAGTGAAAGGGGCAAAATGTATGTATCAGGTGGAATCATCTCTTACACCACTGTTTGTATGATCTAGTATGTGCATAGTTAGATAGGTCGCTTTCAGTGTTTTGAACAAGCTTTATTCCATAATTTAAAGAATCTTTAAGGCTTTCATAACTTTCGTTCTGTGAGGACATTCCCTTGCTCTTAGACTAAAATTCAAGCAGCTCCCTTGATTTTGCTGGTCATTCTGATCATAAAAATCCAAAGATCGTATTAAGTGACAAACACATTGTTGCTTTTAAAATTGTCTTCTCTCTGCCACTGGACCTAGCTACAGCCAAGGCATGAGAGTCTTAACTGCAAGGTTTTCTTTATGTTAAGCCAAAATCTAGTTTCTGGCCTCTCCTATGCCTAGACCCTACCTCTGCACTTTGAAGACATCCTGAAGAAGCCCCACCCTTTTCCTCTGAGCTAGTTGAGGAAACACAGTCATCTTGGCTTTTCTTTCATTCTCCATTGAAGCCCAAGTTACTCTCCTCCCAATGGTTTCTCAAGATAAAATTTCCTCTTTAAAATTTTCAAACCTATAGAAAAGTTGAAAGAAGAATACAAATGGTACCCGTATATCCTTCACCGAGATTTTACTTTTGTATAATTCTTCTTTTTCTGAGCTATTTGAAAGAAAGTTGGAAACATCATACTATTTCATACTTAACTATTTTAACATGACAATGTGTATTTCCTAAGGACAAGGACATTGTCTTCAAAACTACATCATCATTATCTCACTTTAGAAAATTAATGGCAAGGTGCGCCTGGCTGGCTCAGTCAGTGGAATGTGTGATTCTTGATCTCGGAATTGTGGGTTCAAGTCCCAAATTGGGTGTAGAGATTACTTAAAAATAAAATCTTTTTCTTAAAAAAGAGAATTCACAGCAATCTAATACATTTAATAATGTTATACACAGACCGTATAAAATTTCCCTGTGATTCAAATAACGCCTTTTTAACTGTTTGTTTTTCAATCTAGGATCATATAAGGGAGCTCACATTGCATTTAGTTTTCATGATTCTTCAGTCTTTTTAAATCTAGAATAGTCCCTCTAACTTTGTGTGAATCTCATGACATTGCTGAATTTAAAATTTTAATCCAGCCATCTTGACTGACTTCAATCTGTCAAGTCAGGGCCCAAAACCTTCTCCAGATGTAGACAGGCAAAAATAATTTAGAGGAAGGTTAATATCTACTTTCCTTTGATAACGTTTTCAGTAGCTGCAATAGACGGTTCAAGTGGTCAAACAGACCACACCCCAGGCCTGTCTTTTTTGTTTGTTTGTTTGTTGTTGTTGTTTTATGAATACCTGTCATTCTGGATTCTTCCTATCTTGGACTCTTGTAATTCCAGTTTGGACCTTGCTAATAAACCTCCCTGGTGGATTCTTCCTTATTGGTTTGGATCACTCATGAAAATAGTTGAGATTGATATGGGAAACAAAGACAGTAGAAAAATTATTAAATTTTCTTCTATCTACAGCCCACTGACAAGTCCTTGAAACAGGCAGAGTGACATTCCTTTAGGGACTCAACTGCCCTGATGTTAATACTTTGCTAAGGGCAACAGGTAATCTTAGCCCGACCCCCAGGACCCTGTAAGTCTATTTTGACATATAAAAATTCCTTTAGAAACTTCCTTTATCTCCATCCCCCAAGATACATGTAGGCAATCAGCCCCAAGCATATGACCCACCGATATACATCTGAAGGGTCTCATGACTCAGGGTTTACTAGACAGTAATAAATGGCCCTTTCCCAGCAATAGCTAGCCCCTTCAAGGACATTTCATTGGCCAAAGGAAATCTCATGGACTGGCCTGACATCAGTGCTACAGGGAAGTATAATCCTCCCCCCAGGGGGCATATCTTCAGGAATAATTACTCAGTTTACCATATATGTTGTTGCTATTAGGATATATGTTGTTTTCAGGGCTCATGTGCCTATCAAGTTTGATCTGCTTCTCTAACGGTGCCATTGCAAAGGGACAAGGAGCTTCTGAGTCATTGGCTATGACTGAGTTTCTGGCTGGTGTACTGACCCCCTAGCTCCTCCTTAAGCCAGGTTTACAGCATTTCTTCTTCTCCCCCTCCCACTCACTGTGAGTTCCTAGCCTGCTTAGGAACCAGGCTTAGGTCAGGATTGATAAGCAAGGAACAAGCATGGCATGTCTCCTTTCCTCTCCTACTAACAGCTGGGTCACAGGCCTTCCCTGAGCTTCCTTTTTGGCCCATACAGCTTCTTCCTGAAAGACTGCTTTTGTTTTATTTTGTTATTATATTTTTTCATCCTGGCCAACCATTTCAAAACATACTGCCAGTAGATTCAATTTTTCTTGTGTTTCCTTCTGAAGTGATCTTTTTTCTTTAGCACTTTTTAAAGCCCCAGTTCATTCTAGGTTTTGGCCTTCCTGGCATTTATTGTCACAGGTTTCTGTCATTCTTTTTTTATTTATTTCTCTGTAACTCAAGTTTCTACTCAAGGCTGAATACAAATGAGACCACATTTACAATAATAACTCAAATTTCCCTGATTCATCTTGCCCCTTTGCTTCTGACCTCACCAAAGGTCTTTCCAGTTATTTCTGGGTGTGTCAGGAGTGAGAGCAAGGGTCAAGAGTCTTATCACATTCCTCTGCCTAGGCCCCCACCCCACAAATATCCATTATTGGTGGACCCAACTTGACACTTGGATTATTCAGGACTCTGGTTGCAAGTCATAGAATCCAGCTTGAGCTAATCGAATCAAAATGGAGAGTCTACAGTAAGAATAATAGGCCATCTCTCAGAACATATGGACTATAGCTGGGCCTTAAGAAAGTTCTATTAAACTAGAAAAAGGAAATCTTTAAGAATTTTTCCCTATCTCTTTTCCCTACTCATTTCTGAGTGTCTGCTCTATCAGCTTGTCTTTGCAGACTGGCCCTTTCTGCCCTGTGAGCCCACATTGGAGAGATCCCCAAGTTCTCCCCAAATCTCAGATCCAATTTCTACTAAGAAGATGCCATTCCCTCAGGTGTGATCAGGAGTTGTGACCAGATCTGGATTTTAAGCTAAAAATGAGAGTTGCTTAGCACAAAAAAAGTGGGAGAGGAGTCTGGGGTTCACTCAATGATTTGACAGAGTCAGGTGGGAATGGGGGTGAGGGTGGGAAGAGAAAGATTTTTCTTGAGTTTGCCAGGCCTTCCATAACAAAGTACCACAGACTGGGTGGCTTAAACAACAGGAATTTATTTTCCCATAATTCTGCAGGCCAGAAGTTCAAGAACAGGGTGTCAGCAGGTCTGGTTTCTTTTGAGGTCTCTTTCCTTGGCTTGCAATGATCTCCTCCTCCTTGCTGTGTCCTCACATGGTTTTCCCTCTGTGTCTGCACATCCCTAATGTCTCTCTATATGTCCTAATCCCTTCTTCTTTATAAGGACACCAACTGGATTAGATTAGGGCCCATCTAATGGCCTCATTTTAATTTAATTACCTCTAAAAGCCCCATCTTGAAATACAGTCACATTCCGAGGTACAGAGGTGTCAACATATAAATTTGGGAGGAACACAGTTCTGAACACAGATCAACATCTGTTGCCTAACAACTCACCCCAAACTTTAGTGGTATAAAACAAAAAGAAAATTTTTTTTAAGTAAACTCTATGCCCAATGTGGGGCTTGAACTCATGACCCCAAGATCAAGAGTCACATGCTCTACCAACTGAGCCAGCCAGGCGTCCCTGTAAAACAAAATTTTTTACAAACTCACAGATTATGTAGGTCAGAAATTCAGAAAGGGCATTGTGGGGATGGTCTTCTCTGCTCCATGATGTCTGGGCCCTCAGCTGGGAGTGACGTAAATGGCAGGGTGCTGGTCAACAGCTGAGTGAGAGGACCCACTTCTGAGATGGTTTCTTCACTCACGTGTTTTGTGCTTGGGTTAAAATGGCTGAAATATACGCTCAGATGGTACTGTTGACCACAACAATTATGTGTGGCCTCTCCATGTGACTTGGGCTTCCTGGTCAGATGGCAGCCTCGGGGAAGATGGACCTCTTAAATGTTCACTCAGGGCTCCAAGAATGAGTGTTCCAGTGATCAAAAAACACAGAGACTTCTGCTGTACAACACTGACTGAAGCAGTCACAAGCACAGATAAAACACGTGCCAGAGAACTTGTGGCCATGTTACGAAACTGCCACAACAGGCATGTCCAAACTAGCTACTCCATCACCGTCCCTGTACCCTCTGTGAAAGGACTCATTTAATTCTCTCCCCGACTGTCGTGTCTTGATATCCTCCAAAGTTTTTTAAGCCTTTTTAATTTTTTTTTAAGTTTATGTTTTGGGTTTTCTTTTTTTTTTTTTTAGTAATCTCTACACCCAACTGTGGGGCTCGAACTCATGAATCCAAGATCAAGAGTCACATGCTTTTCCGACTGGGCCAGCCAGGCATCCCTGGTAAGCTTTGTATCTGATTAATTCCTCTCAGCACTAATTTGTCAGTAGCCACACTCGAGTTATTTTCTCGTCATGCATCTTCAGTTTGCAATACTTCAAGGCTTTTCAGTATCATCTTCTCTTGCAATTTGCTTGTGGATACGTAAGTCTTTCACACTCTGGTGAGAAAGTCACACTTCTAGTATCCTTTTCCTAAGCCATTTTGTTCAGTTGAAAGGAATTAAAGGGTGTCGAACTTTTTATTTATTGAGATACAATGGACATATAATATATACTAGTTTCAGGTGTACAATGTAATGATTCAATATTTGTATACAGTGTGAAATGATGACCATAAGTCCAGGTAACATCTGTCACCTTATATAGTTACAATTTTTTTCATGTGATGAGAACTTTTAAGATCTACTCTCATAGCAACTTTCAAATATACAATAGAGTATTGTTAACTATAGTCACCGTGCTGTACAGTCCATCCCCAGGACTTATTTATTTTATAACGAGAAGTTTGTATCTTGACCACCTTCACTTATGTCACTCACCTCCACCTGCTAACTCTGGCAACCATCAAGCTGTTCTCCGTATCTATGAGGTTTTTAAAATTTCACATATGAGATCATATGGCATTTGTTTTCCTCTGTCATACTTATTTCCTTTTTTAAAAAAGATTTTATTTATTTATTTGAGAGAGCAAGAGACAGTGAGAGAGAGAGAGCACAAGTGGGGGCGGAGGGAGAGGGAGTGGGAGAAGTTGGCTCCCCACTGAGCAGGGAGCCTGAGATCATGAACTGAGCTGAAGGCAGACAATTAATTGACTGAGCCCCCCCACCCAGGTTCCCCTCTGTCTCATTTACTTCACTTAGCATAATTCCCTCAAGGTCCATCCATGTTGTCGTAAATATCAAGAATTCCTTTTCTTAAGGCTGAATAATATTCCATTATATATAAACCACATTTTCTTTATCCATTCATTCATAAATGGATACCTACATGGCTCTCATGTCTTGGCTAGTAAGTGATGCTTCAGTGAATATGGGGACACTGATATCTTTTCATGTTAGTGTTTTTGTTTTCTTCAGATAAACAGCCAAAAGCAGAGCTGCTGGATCATCTGGAAGTTGTATTCTTAATTTTCTGAGGCTCCTCCACAGTGGCTACACCAATTACACTTCTACCAACAGTGCACAAGGGTTCCCTCTTCTCCACATCCTTGCCAACACTTGTTATGTCTTGTGTTTTGATTTTAGCCATTCTGAGAGGTGTGAGGTGATATTCTCATTGTGGTTTTGATTTTCACTTCCCTGATGATTAGTGATGTTGAGCACCTTTCATGTACCTCTTGGCCATCTGTATGTCTTCTTTGGAAAAATGTCTATTCAGACCCTCTGCCCATTTTTAATCAGATTGATTGATTGGTTGATTTAGCTATTGAGTTGTGAGGTCCTTACACATTTTGGTTATCGACCCTTTATCTGATATATGATTTGCAAAAATTTGCTCCCATTTGGTTAGTTGCCTTTTTATTTTGTGAGCTTCCTTTGCTGTGCATAAGCTGTTTAGTTTGAGGTAGTCCTACTTGTTCATTTTTGCTTTTGTTGCCTTTGTTTGTCGTATCAAATCCAAAAAATCATAAGTAGGACCAATGTCAAGAAGCTTACTGCCTATTTTCTTCAAGGAATTTTATGGTTTCAGGTCTTATTTTCAAGCCTTTAATCCATTTTGAGTTAATTTTTGTATATGCCGTGAAATAGTGGTCCACTTTTATTCTTTTGCCAGTTGGTTGTCTGGTTTTCCCAACACTACTTATTGAAGAGACTGTCCTTTCCATATTCTTGGTGCCTTTGTCATAAACTAACTGACCATATATGTGCGGATTTATTTCTGGACTCTCCATTCTATTCCATTGATCTATGTGTCTGTTTTTATGCCAATACCATACTGTTTTCATTACTATAGCTTTGTAACATACTTTGAAAACAGGAAGAATGATGCCTCCAGGTTTGTTCTTCTTTCCCAAGACTGCTTTATCTATCTGGGGTCTTTTGTGTTTCCAAACAAATTTTAGGATTATTTCTTCTATTTCTATAAAAAACTGCCACTGGCATTTTTATAGGGACTGCATTGAATTTGGGGATTTCTCTGGGTAGTATGAACATTTTAACAATAGTAATTCTTCCAATTCATTAGCATAGAATATCTTCCCATTTATTTATGTCTTCAGTTACTTTCACCAATGTTTTATGGTTTTCAGAATATAGTTCTTTCACCTCCTTGATTAAATTTATTCCCAGGTATTTTATTCTTATTGATCCAATTGCAAATGGAATTGCTTTCCTAATTTCTCTTTCTGTTAGTTCACTATCAGTGTACAGAAATGCAAAAGACTTTAATATTTTGATTTTGTATTCTGAAACTTTACTGGATTTGTTTATCAGTTCTAACAGTTTTTGGTAAAGTCTTTAGGTTTTTCTATATATAATATCATGTCATATGCAAACAGTGACAGCTTTATTACTTCCTTTACAATTTGGATGACTTTTATTTCTTTTTCTGCCTAATTGCTCTGGCTAGGACTTCCAATACTGTATTGACTAAAAGTGGCAAAAGTGGACATCATTGTCTTGTTCCTTAAAAATTTTTTATTGGATATTGGATCTTGCAAATGTCACATGTACCTGTTGGCCATCTGGGAATGAATATTGTATTCCTTAAAAAATGTTAAATATTTTCTGACCAGTAGGTAAGTTACTGGCAGGTTAGTTTGATCCTTTTAAAGTTACTGAAAAGTCTTTTTAAGGGTGAGTCTAGAAGAGCTCTTTTCTGGAGCTAATTAGTCCCATTTCTAAGATATACCCCTTGTGGAGTGTCTACCAAATGTCCTTTGTATTCAGTGAAGTCTCTCTAGTTTGGATGGAAGAAACTCTAATAATTAATGCATGGGCATGTAGACTATTCATCTTACAGCTCTCCAGTTCCTTCCTTCATGGGGTCTCATCATATATAGTTACAGATTGGTATGTTGTCAAAACATGAGGGAACCCATGCAACTTTCTGAAGTTCTTTCTCTGTCTAGCTCTATCCTCTCTGGTCCTATAAATTCTAATTGCCTGAAATCTAATATCTGTCTCCTTAATCCCAGAAGATTGTCAAACTCTTTCTGTGTCATAGTCTAAGAATTATCCGAAGACAGAAAACCTAGGCAATGGGAGGGGGGCTCACCTCTTTTATTTTTCTTTTCTCAGGGATAAAGTCCACTGTTGCCTTATATCTAATAACTAAAAATAGGTGTTTCCTATATTTTGTCCACTTTTCTAGTTGGTTACAGTGGGAGGGTAATTCCAGATTCTTACTCTCTTCTGGCTGAAAAAAAAAAAAGACAGGATATTTAAATAACTAATCAAAACATTCAAGCTAAGGAGCTTAGCTACTTCAGTTGTGTACTAATCTATGTCCAAGCTTCCTGGAATTCAGAGATTATAAGGGCAATGACTTCTGTACCTGTTCTTTAAGAATATAAATTCACAGCTGCCTGTATACATCATCAAACACACTGAAGAACTTTTCTTCCGCATCGGAAGCATTCCCAGTTGAAAGCAAGAATTTTATTTATAGAACCCCCTTCTCCCTGGCCATTTAATTGTTTTCGTTTCTGCGTTTTCTTAAAACTGCTTTCTTATAGTATGGAGTATCTGTATGATTACTTCTTAGCTTTCCCTTCCCCCATTGTGACACTCTCAATTCTGATGAAACTCAGAATTTTATCATTTCCACATCACTGTAATGTTTTCGTTGTTCTTTAGAATTTGGTCCAAGTTTGTAGTTCTCTTTACTCCTTCTACCACCTGCTTCTAGGGAAAATGATTATAAGGGCAGAATTTACCAGTGCTCTGTTTTTAGAAGATTGAGACTTTGCACAGACATCTGTCTACTCAGGAGAAGTTCCCCATCCTTATTATATCTTGTCTCTAGGCCAATCTTGTAATCTGCATGAGGAAAGCATTCCTGAGGCAGTTCTCCTATTACATTCACCCATCTATTCTTCTCTTTGTTTAACTTCAGCCAAATGGCCTCTGAATCCATTTTACTGATGGGGAAGGTGTATAGAATTGGTTTTAGTACAGGATATGGCTCTTTCTAGGTAACAATGTCTCATAGTTAAATGATGATTATTTGTTATTTTTCCCAGGTCTCTTTTCCTCTATTACTTTGCATAGCAAGGGTAGGGCAGCAAGGCACGGGCAACATTGCCAACAGCCATCAAAGCCCCAGGTTAGGAGGAAGGAGTGTCAGGCTCAAGGAAAGATGGGTTAGTAATGTAAACAGAGGAGTGGAAGAACAGAAGCAGCCATATCTATTTTGTTGGGTTTTTTTTTTTTTTTTGGTGGTTTGGTAATTATAAGTAGGGTCTGTGCCTTTTTTTTCCTGATTAGAATTTCATGAGGTTTAATGATTTTTGAAAACTACAAAACATTTTCCATTACCATAATTTACTATCATACACATATTGGCTCCTCTGGGATCTATAGAAAAGGAATGTGCACACCCAAATTAAAAAAAAATAGCTGGCTCTGTGTGTCTTGAATATCAAATGTGAAAGGACCAGGTACTGATGAGCTGATCAGAGTATTAATATATAAAAAGCAGTCAAAGCATGAAACAAAAGTAATATAGAGTTTTTTTTAAAGTACGTAAGTCTAACAGTATTTATACCCCTGGCCAGACATAACTGATAAAAGATCAATTTTCTTCTAATGCTAAGTGAAGTTCATTTACTCCCTCTTCAAAGATTATGAACATTACTTCCATAAAACCATAAGATAAATGTGAGATGATTGGTTCTGCCTATATTCAAATGGTTCAGTAGCATTTCCCAAAACCATCATGTGAATCACACACACACACACACACACACACACACACACACACACACGGTTGGGTGGGGGAGAGACAGAGAGAGAGAGAGGCTAATTAGAGATAAGGCAATAGTATACTTGAAATAAGAGTGAATTATGTGACTATCATCCTAGTGTTCAAAAAGTAGTGACATATTATCTTGGAAAAATGCTTTAAAAATAATACATAAAAGACGGGGTGCATGGGTGGCTCTGCTGGTTGAGCATCCACCTCTTGATTTCAGCTCAGGTCATGATCTCAGGGTCATGAGATGGAGTCCCGCACTGGGCTCCATGCTGAACATGGAGCCTGCTTAAGATTCTCTTTCACCCTATTCCTCTGCCCCTTCTCCTACTCTCTCTAAAAAAATAATAATAATACATAAAAGAAAAGGATACTAAATTGTATTCTTCAATATGGCCAACTACGGAAACTAAAAGCATGTAGAATTATTAGATGTGACTTCTGGTTAAACATTATAGACTGAATACAAGTATCCCTCTGTTGCCTCCTGAAACCAGTTAAATGATGACAAAATAATTGCTAAAAAAAAAAAAAACTAACAAAGAGAACACACCCAAAAGATCAAAGAAAACGCCATTAGAGATACCAGTGGATGAGGGACATCATTTAAATTTTAGATCCCTAAGAGCAGATATGCAAGTGTTAGCTGACTTGGAAAACCAGAGGAAGCTGAAGAAATGAGGCATAAACCAAAAAGGAAGCCAACTCATGCCTCCATACCCACGAAAGGCTCGGGAATTCGTGAAGTTGATTATATTTGATAGCAGAGGTACAGAATTGCTTAAACACCTATTTTAAAAACATTTAGACCATACAGGTCTTCTTGCTGTCCTCACACAACCAGACACAATCCCAGGCAACATACTGAAGATTTATTGACCTGAGAATTCAACCAGAGGAAGTCAAGATGTTTGGGTAAATTATTGGATGGGGACTAGTAGAAAAAGAGGGATATTAACTGAGTGATCCCATTTCCCCTACTCACCTCCAAGAACACAACCTATCAAACTGCATACTGTTTTTATACTGAAGACTGGATCTCTCTCTATTCTGGCTTTTAAAAAAAGATCTACAGATGTACACAATTGGGTATTTCTTCACGAAATAGCCAGATGGTCTTCTAGGAAAGTCTACTATACCACCTACTCAAAGAGATCCCAATCAGCTTTTGAGGCCCTAACGTAACATGTTTAGAAAACCAAGGATCACCAGGCATTTGGAGACAACCCCTAACAGTAAGCACAGAGACCAGAACAGATGGGAGTAAGAGGAAACCCCAAGGAAAAATAGTAAATACCAAGATCAGAAGAAGACGTCAAATCATTATCATCCTCAGAGATTTGGGAGAATTATTACATCCAAAAGAGGGTCAGATTGCTGTACTTAAATTATAAATATAATAGCTGATATATAAAATTCAATAGAATGGTTGGAGAATAAAGCAGAGATACCTTCTAGAAATTAGAAGAGAAAGAGGAGATGGAAAATTGGAGAGAAAAGAAAATGAGAGGATCACACAGGACATTCTACATTGTACTAATAGACATTCTAGAAAGACAGAATAGAGAAATTAAAGAGGAGAAAATTATTGAAGACTTATATGAGAAAATTTTCCAGAAATAAAGAATGAAAATTTAGGGTGGAAGGGGTTATTGAGTGTGAAGCATAATGGATAAAAAAAATATGTTCCCCACCAACAAAGAACATCACAAAGTTTTAGATCACAAGGGATAGAGCTACACTTCTAAAAGCTTTCAAAGAGAGAGAAACAGGTCTATACATAGAAATGGGAATTAGGAAACAAAAAAACCATGCTTTTAAAATTCTTAAAATCCTTATCAGTTTGGATTCCTTTTTTAAAAAGAGTATATTTGTTTATTTGAGAGAGAGAGAGCGCACACACATACACGAGCTAGAAGAAGAGAGATTGGGAGAGAGATTTGAGCACAGAGTCCGATGTGGGGCTCAATCCCACGACCACGAGATCATGACCTGAACCGAAACCAAGAGTTAGACACTTAACCCACTGAGCCGCCCAGGTGCCCCAGGATGCCTTTTATTTCTTTTTGTCACATAACTGCTGTGGCCAGGACTTCCAGTATTACACTGAATAAAAACATAATATATATAAAGTATATAATATATAGTAAATATAAGTATATAACATTTACACCATTCTTTTTTTAAAACCACTGAAACAATATATATATAGAAAAGAACTATTTACCATTAGCCAAACACACCCCTCTTGCACCTAGCTTGGATCTTTACTAAAGCTTTCAAAAGCATTCTCATCCTTCAAAACACTGTTAAAATTAAGTAAACTTAAGAGGTAAATAAATAGCACCTAATCGGCTCTGAGATCCTCATATTTACCTCCACTATCTCTTACAAGGCATAAACTCACCATTTGACTGAGTCATATTCTGTGTATACCTGTGGAATCTGACCATGGTGTTGTGTTTTCTAGAAGGAGCATTGCTCAGTATGGGATTGGTGTAAGGTGAAAGGGCTCAGGAGGGAAGAAGCTTGGCAAAAATGGTCTAATTCCTTGAGATTTCCATTTCCTCATCTGCAAAATAAACCCAGTAAATCCTCCCTTAAAGTAGTAAAAGAAATGATATATTTAAGTCATCGGCCAAAGTGCCTGACTTACAGTAAGCATGTAGTAGATATTTTTCCTTCTTCCATGACACTTTCATATTTTTTAAAGCACCTACAATCGTGCTTTCTACATGATAGATAGTGAGAAGCTATCTGTGGTATAAAAATGTCATACTTTCAAAGTAAGTTATTAACCCGATCGCTAGCTTTCTTTTCTTCAGGCTAAGAAATCTTATATTATTATGAAGGGTTTTGTAAAGGACTTAATAATTTTGAATATATTCTTTTCTGGACTTCCTCCAAATTCTCCACTGACGCAGATAATCCTGGTTGCCTAGCCCACAGCCATGTGCTCATAGTGCCTCTTAGTGGAAAGAGACTCACTCCTTCCTTTCCACTACATACTGAAGAAATCAGATATTCAGCTTCCTATCATCCCTTGCTGCCAGAATGGGTAAGTGAGCCAATTGAGCCAATGGGATCTGAGAGGAATGTGCTGAGAAAACTTTTGAAAAAAGACTTTCTTCTTTAATGAAATAGAAACTCTCTCCTTCCTGCTTTTGTTACTGGAAAGCATGATGTTTGGAACTATAGCAGCCATACTGGACCATGAGGAGAGGCCAAAAGAACCACAAAGAAGCTAAACCTAGTGCTACCTACAAATTCTAGTTAAAAGGGAAAAATAGACCTGTATTATTTAAGCTACTTTTAGTCAAATGTTCTATTTCTTGAAGCCATTAAGTATCTCTTAAATACATCCACAATTAGTTTAAATTGTGTAGCCTTGTAATGAACCCAGCATTTTAATAACCGATGCTGGTAGTCACATTAATAGCTGCTTTTCTGTTTTGTTTTTATTTACTGGCTAATCAAGAAAGTTCCTCTTTAGCTAAGCTAAATCAGCACATTACCTACACTCTGCACTGAGTGGTGGTAGTTGCCTTGAAACATGGACAACTTTACTCGTCTGGCTCGAAACTAAAACTTATTACTGTTAAAAAATAAAAGTCATGCAATTCGGAAAGATACCAAAAAAGAAGTAAAAATCACTTTTAGTTCTACTCTTTAGAGAAAACCATAATTGCCATTTTGCTGTGTTTCCTTCTAGACTCTTTTTTTATGCATCCACTTTAGTTATCTTAGTTTGTTGCTATTTACTTATTTTAGAAGAGAACCAGATTACTCAACAGAGCAAATTGGTTGTGCTAGGTGGATATCAGAATCCTGAAATCCTTCTACTGACACAGACAGAGGAACAGCAGCTCGTTAGCATACCTGGAAGCCCAAACCTGTGATCTGGCATGGAATGTGTCCAGCCTTTGGAGAGGTAATCTAGATGGACTGACTGATTTTTTTCTTTCCCTACTCCAACTAAATCTATTCTCCGCACCCAAGGGAGCAGATGTTCACCAGAGTGGAAGTTTCCATAGAAAAGGACGTTGATTCACTGTATTAACAGTTTAGAGTCGGCTGGGAAAGGAAAGCTACTTTCTGATACACACAGAGCCAGACTGGAAAACCCCAAAGGGTGGAAGTCAGAACTGCAGCCTTAGGGGGATACAGTCTCACACTGTAGGGAAAGAGCAGTGAGAGTAAGGATGCCTGGGAGGCAACCTCAAGAGATGTTAAAGGGGCCATGGTGTGGTACAAATGGCCTTTAACCACTTGGCCCAAATCTATAAGCTGCTTCTCCATCATCTCAAGGGGTTGTTTTCCAAATGGTATACCGATGATTATGATATTTTAAAAAAACTTTTAATTAAATTTTGTTAGAAAACATATACATTGATGGCTGTGGCAGTGAGTAGTGACAGTGGGGACAGGGAGGAGAGAGGAGAGAGTGAGGTAGAGTTAGATGAAGCCCCCTCTCACCCCTGCACCTGCCTTCATATGGTCCAGGATGGATCTGCTGTGGACCAAGAGAAATGAAGGAGCCTGGCAGGGCTGTCCTCTTTCCTATCTACCTGCATGGCCATGTCTCTCATGTTGGCCTCTAAGTACTTTGAGCCTAAGTACTCCCGAAGTAACTCAATCCTTGGCTTCCTAGGAGTAACTGACATTTCTCAGAGCTGGACCTCCAGAATAATGGTGTATTCATTTCCTAGGGCTGCTGTCACAGTACCAAAAACCGGTGGCTTAAGGAGTGACAATGATATATTTACAGCTCTGAGAGGGGAAAATCTGCAGGCAAGAATACTCTATCCAGAAAGGCTGTCATTTGGAACAGAGGGAGAGATAAAGAATTTCTCAGACCAACAAAAGCTAAAGGAGTTTAGTTTCATTTACCACTAAACCAGCCCTCCAAGAAATCTTAAAGGGGACTCGGAGTAGAAAGGAAAGATGATAAGTTAGAGTATGAAAAGTAGGAAACACATAAGCAATAAAAATAAGTAGATCTGTAAAAATCAGTCAAGTGATTCACAAGATATAAGGATGTAAAATATCATACTTATACCTAAAACGTATGGGGAAGAGGCATAAAGAATGGGTTCAAAATTAGGTGATCATTGACTTGATATTGATTGCTACATACAGAAGTGTTATATACAAACGCAATGGTAACTGCAAATCAAAACCCAGTAATAGATATGTTTAAAAAAAGAGAGAGAGAAAGAAATCCAAATACATCA
Source organism: Ailuropoda melanoleuca (assembly GCF_002007445.2). NCBI lineage: Eukaryota > Metazoa > Chordata > Mammalia > Carnivora > Ursidae > Ailuropoda > Ailuropoda melanoleuca. The sequence continues at coordinate 32,098,450 of NC_048234.1, forward strand.
TTAAAGAAAGTCAGCAAACCATAACAGAGAGGAGGAGAAGAAAACATCAGAAAAACACTACAAAAACAATCACAAAACAAGTAACAAAATGGCAATAAATACATATCTATCAAAAATTACTCTGAAGGTAAATGAACTAAAACTCCTATCAAGAGACACAGGATGACAGAATGGATAAAAAAAAAAACCAAGACCCATTTATATGCTGTCTACAGGACACTCATTGCAGACCTAAAGACACCTGCAGACTGAAAGTGAGGTGATAGAAAAACATTTATCATGCAACTGGATGTCAGAAGAAAGCCAGGGTAGCAATACTTACAACACACAAAGTAGGCTTTAAAACAAAGACTATGGGGTGCCTGGGTGGCTCAGTCATTAAGCGTCTGCCTTCAGCTCAGGTCATGATCCCAGGGTCCTGGGATCAAACCCTACATCAGGCTCCCTGCTCAGCGGGAAGCCTGCTTCTCCCTCTCACTCTTCCTCTGTGTTCTCTCTCTCTCAAATAAATTAATAAAATCTTAAAAAAATAAAACAAAGACTATAACAAGAGACAAAGAAGGACAATCTATACTAATAAGGGGGAAATCTGACCAGAAGATACAACAGTTGTAAATAATTATGCACCCAATGGGAGAGCACTAAATATATAAAATAGTTATTAATGAACATAAAGTAACTAACTGATAGTAATACAATAATAGTAGGGGATTTTAACACTCCCCCCTCTTATATCAATAGATCATCCAAGCAGAAAATCAACAAGGAAACAGTGGCTTTCAAGGACACACTGGACTGGATGGATTTAACAAATATATTCGGAACATTCTACCCTAAAAGGGCACAATACACAGGATGTTCTCCAGAACAGATTACGTATTAGGCCACAAAACAAGTCTCAGAAAATTCAAAAGGATCAAAGTCATACCATGCATCCTCTCTGATCACAATGCTATGAAACTAGAAAACAACCACAAGAAAAAATCTGGAAAGAGCATAAGTACATGGAGGTTAAATAACATGCTACTAAACAATGAATGGGTCAACCAAGAAATTAAAGAAAAAATTAAAAATTGCATGGAGACAAATGAAAATGATAGCACAACAGTCTAAAATCTTCAGGATGCAGCAAAAGCGCTAAGTTCTAAGAGGGAAGTTTATAGCAATACAGACCTCAGGAAGCGACAAAAATCTCAAATAAATGACCTAACCTTAGACCTAAAGGAGCTAGAAAAAGAACAAAACTCAAAGCCACGAGAAGGAAGGAAATACTAAAGATGAGAGCAGAATTAAATGATATAGAAACTAAAAAACAAACAATAGAACAGATCAATGAAACTAGGAGCTGTTTCTCTGAAAAAAAAAATCAACAAAATTGATAAACCTCTAGCCAGACTCATCCAAAGAGAAGGAGAGTGAGAGAGAGAGAGAGAGAAAGGACTCAAACAAAATCACAAATGAAGGAGAAATACAAACAAGTGTAATAGAATATTATGAAAAATTATATGCCAAAAAATTGGACAACTTAGAGGAAGTGGATAAATTCCTAGAAACATAACCTACCAAAACTGAAGCAGGAAGAAATAGAAAATGTAAATGGACCAATTACCAGCAATGCAATGATATTGAATTAATAATAAAAAAACTCCCAACAAATAAACATGCAG
>NC_048234.1:32102333-32168228 GCF_002007445.2 Ailuropoda melanoleuca
TTTTTTTTTTTTTTTTGGTGGTTTGGTAATTATAAGTAGGGTCTGTGCCTTTTTTTTCCTGATTAGAATTTCATGAGGTTTAATGATTTTTGAAAACTACAAAACATTTTCCATTACCATAATTTACTATCATACACATATTGGCTCCTCTGGGATCTATAGAAAAGGAATGTGCACACCCAAATTAAAAAAAAAATAGCTGGCTCTGTGTGTCTTGAATATCAAATGTGAAAGGACCAGGTACTGATGAGCTGATCAGAGTATTAATATATAAAAAGCAGTCAAAGCATGAAACAAAAGTAATATAGAGTTTTTTTTAAAGTACGTAAGTCTAACAGTATTTATACCCCTGGCCAGACATAACTGATAAAAGATCAATTTTCTTCTAATGCTAAGTGAAGTTCATTTACTCCCTCTTCAAAGATTATGAACATTACTTCCATAAAACCATAAGATAAATGTGAGATGATTGGTTCTGCCTATATTCAAATGGTTCAGTAGCATTTCCCAAAACCATCATGTGAATCACACACACACACACACACACACACACACACACACACACACGGTTGGGTGGGGGAGAGACAGAGAGAGAGAGAGGCTAATTAGAGATAAGGCAATAGTATACTTGAAATAAGAGTGAATTATGTGACTATCATCCTAGTGTTCAAAAAGTAGTGACATATTATCTTGGAAAAATGCTTTAAAAATAATACATAAAAGACGGGGTGCATTGGTGGCTCTGCTGGTTGAGCATCCACCTCTTGATTTCAGCTCAGGTCATGATCTCAGGGTCATGAGATGGAGTCCCGCACTGGGCTCCATGCTGAACATGGAGCCTGCTTAAGATTCTCTTTCACCCTATTCCTCTGCCCCTTCTCCTACTCTCTCTAAAAAAATAATAATAATACATAAAAGAAAAGGATACTAAATTGTATTCTTCAATATGGCCAACTACGGAAACTAAAAGCATGTAGAATTATTAGATGTGACTTCTGGTTAAACATTATAGACTGAATACAAGTATCCCTCTGTTGCCTCCTGAAACCAGTTAAATGATGACAAAATAATTGCTAAAAAAAAAAAAACTAACAAAGAGAACACACCCAAAAGATCAAAGAAAACGCCATTAGAGATACCAGTGGATGAGGGACATCATTTAAATTTTAGATCCCTAAGAGCAGATATGCAAGTGTTAGCTGACTTGGAAAACCAGAGGAAGCTGAAGAAATGAGGCATAAACCAAAAAGGAAGCCAACTCATGCCTCCATACCCACGAAAGGCTCGGGAATTCGTGAAGTTGATTATATTTGATAGCAGAGGTACAGAATTGCTTAAACACCTATTTTAAAAACATTTAGACCATACAGGTCTTCTTGCTGTCCTCACACAACCAGACACAATCCCAGGCAACATACTGAAGATTTATTGACCTGAGAATTCAACCAGAGGAAGTCAAGATGTTTGGGTAAATTATTGGATGGGGACTAGTAGAAAAAGAGGGATATTAACTGAGTGATCCCATTTCCCCTACTCACCTCCAAGAACACAACCTATCAAACTGCATACTGTTTTTATACTGAAGACTGGATCTCTCTCTATTCTGGCTTTTAAAAAAAGATCTACAGATGTACACAATTGGGTATTTCTTCACGAAATAGCCAGATGGTCTTCTAGGAAAGTCTACTATACCACCTACTCAAAGAGATCCCAATCAGCTTTTGAGGCCCTAACGTAACATGTTTAGAAAACCAAGGATCACCAGGCATTTGGAGACAACCCCTAACAGTAAGCACAGAGACCAGAACAGATGGGAGTAAGAGGAAACCCCAAGGAAAAATAGTAAATACCAAGATCAGAAGAAGACGTCAAATCATTATCATCCTCAGAGATTTGGGAGAATTATTACATCCAAAAGAGGGTCAGATTGCTGTACTTAAATTATAAATATAATAGCTGATATATAAAATTCAATAGAATGGTTGGAGAATAAAGCAGAGATACCTTCTAGAAATTAGAAGAGAAAGAGGAGATGGAAAATTGGAGAGAAAAGAAAATGAGAGGATCACACAGGACATTCTACATTGTACTAATAGACATTCTAGAAAGACAGAATAGAGAAATTAAAGAGGAGAAAATTATTGAAGACTTATATGAGAAAATTTTCCAGAAATAAAGAATGAAAATTTAGGGTGGAAGGGGTTATTGAGTGTGAAGCATAATGGATAAAAAAAATATGTTCCCCACCAACAAAGAACATCACAAAGTTTTAGATCACAAGGGATAGAGCTACACTTCTAAAAGCTTTCAAAGAGAGAGAAACAGGTCTATACATAGAAATGGGAATTAGGAAACAAAAAAACCATGCTTTTAAAATTCTTAAAATCCTTATCAGTTTGGATTCCTTTTTTAAAAAGAGTATATTTGTTTATTTGAGAGAGAGAGAGCGCACACACATACACGAGCTAGAAGAAGAGAGATTGGGAGAGAGATTTGAGCACAGAGTCCGATGTGGGGCTCAATCCCACGACCACGAGATCATGACCTGAACCGAAACCAAGAGTTAGACACTTAACCCACTGAGCCGCCCAGGTGCCCCAGGATGCCTTTTATTTCTTTTTGTCACATAACTGCTGTGGCCAGGACTTCCAGTATTACACTGAATAAAAACATAATATATATAAAGTATATAATATATAGTAAATATAAGTATATAACATTTACACCATTCTTTTTTTTAAACCACTGAAACAATATATATATAGAAAAGAACTATTTACCATTAGCCAAACACACCCCTCTTGCACCTAGCTTGGATCTTTACTAAAGCTTTCAAAAGCATTCTCATCCTTCAAAACACTGTTAAAATTAAGTAAACTTAAGAGGTAAATAAATAGCACCTAATCGGCTCTGAGATCCTCATATTTACCTCCACTATCTCTTACAAGGCATAAACTCACCATTTGACTGAGTCATATTCTGTGTATACCTGTGGAATCTGACCATGGTGTTGTGTTTTCTAGAAGGAGCATTGCTCAGTATGGGATTGGTGTAAGGTGAAAGGGCTCAGGAGGGAAGAAGCTTGGCAAAAATGGTCTAATTCCTTGAGATTTCCATTTCCTCATCTGCAAAATAAACCCAGTAAATCCTCCCTTAAAGTAGTAAAAGAAATGATATATTGAAGTCATCGGCCAAAGTGCCTGACTTACAGTAAGCATGTAGTAGATATTTTTCCTTCTTCCATGACACTTTCATATTTTTTAAAGCACCTACAATCGTGCTTTCTACATGATAGATAGTGAGAAGCTATCTGTGGTATAAAAATGTCATACTTTCAAAGTAAGTTATTAACCCGATCGCTAGCTTTCTTTTCTTCAGGCTAAGAAATCTTATATTATTATGAAGGGTTTTGTAAAGGACTTAATAATTTTGAATATATTCTTTTCTGGACTTCCTCCAAGTTCTCCACTGACGCAGATAATCCTGGTTGCCTAGCCCACAGCCATGTGCTCATAGTGCCTCTTAGTGGAAAGAGACTCACTCCTTCCTTTCCACTACATACTGAAGAAATCAGATATTCAGCTTCCTATCATCCCTTGCTGCCAGAATGGGTAAGTGAGCCAATCGAGCCAATGGGATCTGAGAGGAATGTGCTGAGAAAACTTTTGAAAAAAGACTTTCTTCTTTAATGAAATAGAAACTCTCTCCTTCCTGCTTTTGTTACTGGAAAGCATGATGTTTGGAACTATAGCAGCCATACTGGACCATGAGGAGAGGCCAAAAGAACCACAAAGAAGCTAAACCTGTGCTACCTACAAATTCTAGTTAAAAGGGAAAAATAGACCTGTATTATTTAAGCTACTTTTAGGCAAATGTTCTATTTCTTGAAGCCATTAAGTATCTTTTAAATACATCCACAATTAGTTTAAATTGTGTAGCCTTGTAATGAACCCAGCATTTTAATAACCAATGCTGGTAGTCACATTAACAGCTGCTTTTCTGTTTTGTTTTTATTTACTGGCTAATCAGNACTACATACTGAAGAAATCAGATATTCAGCTTCCTATCATCCCTTGCTGCCAGAATGGGTAAGTGAGCCAATTGAGCCAATGGGATCTGAGAGGAATGTGCTGAGAAAACTTTTGAAAAAAGACTTTCTTCTTTAATGAAATAAAAATTCTCTCCTTCCTGCTTTTGTTACTGGAAAGCATGATGTTTAGAACTATAGCAGCCATACTGTGACCATGAGGAGAGGCCAAAAGAACCACAAAGAAGCTAAACCTAGTGCTACCTACAAATTCTAGTTAAAAGGGAAAAATAGACCTGTATTATTTAAGCTACTTTTAGTCAAATGTTCTATTTCTTGAAGCCATTAAGTATCTCTTAAATACATCCACAATTAGTTTAAATTGTGTAGCCTTGTAATGAACCCAGCATTTTAATAACCGATGCTGGTAGTCACATTAATAGCTGCTTTTCTGTTTTGTTTTTATTTACTGGCTAATCAAGAAAGTTCCTCTTTAGCTAAGCTAAATCAGCACATTACCTACACTCTGCACTGAGTGGTGGTAGTTGCCTTGAAACATGGACAACTTTACTCGTCTGGCTCGAAACTAAAACTTATTACTGTTAAAAAATAAAAGTCATGCAATTCGGAAAGATACCAAAAAAGAAGTAAAAATCACTTTTAGTTCTACTCTTTAGAGAAAACCATAATTGCCATTTTGCTGTGTTTCCTTCTAGACTCTTTTTTTACGCATCCACTTTAGTTATCTTAGTTTGTTGCTATTTACTTATTTTAGAAGAGAACCAGATTACTCAACAGAGCAAATTGGTTGTGCTAGGTGGATATCAGAATCCTGAAATCCTTCTACTGACACAGACAGAGGAACAGCAGCTCGTTAGCATACCTGGAAGCCCAAACCTGTGATCTGGCATGGAATGTGTCCAGCCTTTGGAGAGGTAATCTAGATGGACTGACTGATTTTTTTCTTTCCCTACTCCAACTAAATCTATTCTCCGCACCCAAGGGAGCAGATGTTCACCAGAGTGGAAGTTTCCATAGAAAAGGACGTTGATTCACTGTATTAACAGTTTAGAGTCGGCTGGGAAAGGAAAGCTACTTTCTGATACACACAGAGCCAGACTGGAAAACCCCAAAGGGTGGAAGTCAGAACTGCAGCCTTAGGGGGATACAGTCTCACACTGTAGGGAAAGAGCAGTGAGAGTAAGGATGCCTGGGAGGCAACCTCAAGAGATGTTAAAGGGGCCATGGTGNGGAGCAGATGTTCACCAGAGTGGAAGTTTCCATAGAAAAGGACGTTGATTCACTGTATTAACAGTTTAGAGTTGGCTGGGAAAGGAAAGCTACTTTCTGATACAGAGCCAGACTGGAAAACCCCAAAGGGTGGAAGTCAGAACTGCAGCCATAGGGGGATACAGTCTCACACTGTAGGGAAAGAGCAGTGAGAGTAAGGATGCCTGGGAGGCAAACTCAAGAGATGTTAAAGGGGCCATGGTGTGGTACAAATGGCCTTTAACCACTTGGCCCAAATCTATAAGCTGCTTCTCCATCATCTCAAGGGGTTGTTTTCCAAATGGTATACCGATGATTATGATATTTTAAAAAAACTTTTAATTAAATTTTGTTAGAAAACATATACATTGATGGCTGTGGCAGTGAGTAGTGACAGTGGGGACAGGGAGGAGAGAGGAGAGAGTGAGGTAGAGTTAGATGAAGCCCCCTCTCACCCCTGCACCTGCCTTCATATGGTCCAGGATGGATCTGCTGTGGACCAAGAGAAATGAAGGAGCCTGGCAGGGCTGTCCTCTTTCCTATCTACCTGCATGGCCATGTCTCTCATGTTGGCCTCTAAGTACTTTGAGCCTAAGTACTCCCGAAGTAACTCAATCCTTGGCTTCCTAGGAGTAACTGACATTTCTCAGAGCTGGACCTCCAGAATAATGGTGTATTCATTTCCTAGGGCTGCTGTCACAGTACCAAAAACCGGTGGCTTAAGGAGTGACAATGATATATTTACAGCTCTGAGAGGGGAAAATCTGCAGGCAAGAATACTCTATCCAGAAAGGCTGTCATTTGGAACAGAGGGAGAGATAAAGAATTTCTCAAACAAAAGCTAAAGGAGTTTAGTTTCATTTACCACTAAACCAGCCCTCCAAGAAATCTTAAAGGGGACTCGGAGTAGAAAGGAAAGATGATAAGTTAGAGTATGAAAAGTAGGAAACACATAAGCAATAAAAATAAGTAGATCTGTAAAAATCAGTCAAGTGATTCACAAGATATAAGGATGTAAAATATCATACTTATACCTAAAACGTATGGGGAAGAGGCATAAAGAATGGGTTCAAAATTAGGTGATCATTGACTTGATATTGATTGCTACATACAGAAGTGTTATATACAAACGCAATGGTAACTGCAAATCAAAACCCAGTAATAGATATGTTTAAAAAAAGAGAGAGAGAAAGAAATCCAAATACATCATTAAAGAAAGTCAGCAAACCATAACAGAGAGGAGGAGAAGAAAACATCAGAANTTTCCTTTTTTAAAAAAGATTTTATTTATTTATTTGAGAGAGCAAGAGACAGTGAGAGAGAGAGAGCACAAGTGGGGGCGGAGGGAGAGGGAGTGGGAGAAGTTGGCTCCCCACTGAGCAGGGAGCCTGAGATCATGAACTGAGCTGAAGGCAGACAATTAATTGACTGAGCCCCCCCACCCAGGTTCCCCTCTGTCTCATTTACTTCACTTAGCATAATTCCCTCAAGGTCCATCCATGTTGTCGTAAATATCAAGAATTCCTTTTCTTAAGGCTGAATAATATTCCATTATATATAAACCACATTTTCTTTATCCATTCATTCATAAATGGATACCTACATGGCTCTCATGTCTTGGCTAGTAAGTGATGCTTCAGTGAATATGGGGACACTGATATCTTTTCATGTTAGTGTTTTTGTTTTCTTCAGATAAACAGCCAAAAGCAGAGCTGCTGGATCATCTGGAAGTTGTATTCTTAATTTTCTGAGGCTCCTCCACAGTGGCTACACCAATTACACTTCTACCAACAGTGCACAAGGGTTCCCTCTTCTCCACATCCTTGCCAACACTTGTTATGTCTTGTGTTTTGATTTTAGCCATTCTGAGAGGTGTGAGGTGATATTCTCATTGTGGTTTTGATTTTCACTTCCCTGATGATTAGTGATGTTGAGCACCTTTCATGTACCTGTTGGCCATCTGTATGTCTTCTTTGGAAAAATGTCTATTCAGACCCTCTGCCCATTTTTAATCAGATTGATTGATTGGTTGATTTAGCTATTGAGTTGTGAGGTCCTTACACATTTTGGTTATCGACCCTTTATCTGATATATGATTTGCAAAAATTTGCTCCCATTTGGTTAGTTGCCTTTTTATTTTGTGAGCTTCCTTTGCTGTGCATAAGCTGTTTAGTTTGAGGTAGTCCTACTTGTTCATTTTTGCTTTTGTTGCCTTTGTTTGTCGTATCAAATCCAAAAAATCATAAGTAGGACCAATGTCAAGAAGCTTACTGCCTATTTTCTTCAAGGAATTTTATGGTTTCAGGTCTTATTTTCAAGCCTTTAATCCATTTTGAGTTAATTTTTGTATATGCCGTGAAATAGTGGTCCACTTTTATTCTTTTGCCAGTTGGTTGTCTGGTTTTCCCAACACTACTTATTGAAGAGACTGTCCTTTCCATATTCTTGGTGCCTTTGTCATAAACTAACTGACCATATATGTGCGGATTTATTTCTGGACTCTCCATTCTATTCCATTGATCTATGTGTCTGTTTTTATGCCAATACCATACTGTTTTCATTACTATAGCTTTGTAACATACTTTGAAAACAGGAAGAATGATGCCTCCAGGTTTGTTCTTCTTTCCCAAGACTGCTTTATCTATCTGGGGTCTTTTGTGTTTCCAAACAAATTTTAGGATTATTTCTTCTATTTCTATAAAAAACTGCCACTGGCATTTTTATAGGGACTGCATTGAATTTGGGGATTTCTCTGGGTAGTATGAACATTTTAACAATAGTAATTCTTCCAATTCATTAGCATAGAATATCTTCCCATTTATTTATGTCTTCAGTTACTTTCACCAATGTTTTATGGTTTTCAGAATATAGTTCTTTCACCTCCTTGATTAAATTTATTCCCAGGTATTTTATTCTTATTGATCCAATTGCAAATGGAATTGCTTTCCTAATTTCTCTTTCTGTTAGTTCACTATCAGTGTACAGAAATGCAAAAGACTTTAATATTTTGATTTTGTATTCTGAAACTTTACTGGATTTGTTTATCAGTTCTAACAGTTTTTGGTAAAGTCTTTAGGTTTTTCTATATATAATATCATGTCATATGCAAACAGTGACAGCTTTATTACTTCCTTTACAATTTGGATGACTTTTATTTCTTTTTCTGCCTAATTGCTCTGGCTAGGACTTCCAATACTGTATTGACTAAAAGTGGCAAAAGTGGACATCATTGTCTTGTTCCTTAAAAATTTTTTATTGGATATTGGATCTTGCAAATGTCACATGTACCTGTTGGCCATCTGGGAATGAATATTGTATTCCTTAAAAAATGTTAAATATTTTCTGACCAGTAGGTAAGTTACTGGCAGGTTAGTTTGATCCTTTTAAAGTTACTGAAAAGTCTTTTTAAGGGTGAGTCTAGAAGAGCTCTTTTCTGGAGCTAATTAGTCCCATTTCTAAGATATACCCCTTGTGGAGTGTCTACCAAATGTCCTTTGTATTCAGTGAAGTCTCTCTAGTTTGGATGGAAGAAACTCTAATAATTAATGCATGGGCATGTAGACTATTCATCTTACAGCTCTCCAGTTCCTTCCTTCATGGGGTCTCATCATATATAGTTACAGATTGGTATGTTGTCAAAACATGAGGGAACCCATGCAACTTTCTGAAGTTCTTTCTCTGTCTAGCTCTATCCTCTCTGGTCCTATAAATTCTAATTGCCTGAAATCTAATATCTGTCTCCTTAATCCCAGAAGATTGTCAAACTCTTTCTGTGTCATAGTCTAAGAATTATCCGAAGACAGAAAACCTAGGCAATGGGAGGGGGGCTCACCTCTTTTATTTTTCTTTTCTCAGGGATAAAGTCCACTGTTGCCTTATATCTAATAACTAAAAATAGGTGTTTCCTATATTTTGTCCACTTTTCTAGTTGGTTACAGTGGGAGGGTAATTCCAGATTCTTACTCTCTTCTGGCTGAAAAAAAAAAAAGACAGGATATTTAAATAACTAATCAAAACATTCAAGCTAAGGAGCTTAGCTACTTCAGTTGTGTACTAATCTATGTCCAAGCTTCCTGGAATTCAGAGATTATAAGGGCAATGACTTCTGTACCTGTTCTTTAAGAATATAAATTCACAGCTGCCTGTATACATCATCAAACACACTGAAGAACTTTTCTTCCGCATCGGAAGCATTCCCAGTTGAAAGCAAGAATTTTATTTATAGAACCCCCTTCTCCCTGGCCATTTAATTGTTTTCGTTTCTGCGTTTTCTTAAAACTGCTTTCTTATAGTATGGAGTATCTGTATGATTACTTCTTAGCTTTCCCTTCCCCCATTGTGACACTCTCAATTCTGATGAAACTCAGAATTTTATCATTTCCACATCACTGTAATGTTTTCGTTGTTCTTTAGAATTTGGTCCAAGTTTGTAGTTCTCTTTACTCCTTCTACCACCTGCTTCTAGGGAAAATGATTATAAGGGCAGAATTTACCAGTGCTCTGTTTTTAGAAGATTGAGACTTTGCACAGACATCTGTCTACTCAGGAGAAGTTCCCCATCCTTATTATATCTTGTCTCTAGGCCAATCTTGTAATCTGCATGAGGAAAGCATTCCTGAGGCAGTTCTCCTATTACATTCACCCATCTATTCTTCTCTTTGTTTAACTTCAGCCAAATGGCCTCTGAATCCATTTTACTGATGGGGAAGGTGTATAGAATTGGTTTTAGTACAGGATATGGCTCTTTCTAGGTAACAATGTCTCATAGTTAAATGATGATTATTTGTTATTTTTCCCAGGTCTCTTTTCCTCTATTACTTTGCATAGCAAGGGTAGGGCAGCAAGGCACGGGCAACATTGCCAACAGCCATCAAAGCCCCAGGTTAGGAGGAAGGAGTGTCAGGCTCAAGGAAAGATGGGTTAGTAATGTAAACAGAGGAGTGGAAGAACAGAAGCAGCCATATCTATTTTGTTGGGTTTTTTTTTTTTTTTTGGTGGTTTGGTAATTATAAGTAGGGTCTGTGCCTTTTTTTTCCTGATTAGAATTTCATGAGGTTTAATGATTTTTGAAAACTACAAAACATTTTCCATTACCATAATTTACTATCATACACATATTGGCTCCTCTGGGATCTATAGAAAAGGAATGTGCACACCCAAATTAAAAAAAAATAGCTGGCTCTGTGTGTCTTGAATATCAAATGTGAAAGGACCAGGTACTGATGAGCTGATCAGAGTATTAATATATAAAAAGCAGTCAAAGCATGAAACAAAAGTAATATAGAGTTTTTTTTAAAGTACGTAAGTCTAACAGTATTTATACCCCTGGCCAGACATAACTGATAAAAGATCAATTTTCTTCTAATGCTAAGTGAAGTTCATTTACTCCCTCTTCAAAGATTATGAACATTACTTCCATAAAACCATAAGATAAATGTGAGATGATTGGTTCTGCCTATATTCAAATGGTTCAGTAGCATTTCCCAAAACCATCATGTGAATCACACACACACACACACACACACACACACACACACACACACGGTTGGGTGGGGGAGAGACAGAGAGAGAGAGAGGCTAATTAGAGATAAGGCAATAGTATACTTGAAATAAGAGTGAATTATGTGACTATCATCCTAGTGTTCAAAAAGTAGTGACATATTATCTTGGAAAAATGCTTTAAAAATAATACATAAAAGACGGGGTGCATGGGTGGCTCTGCTGGTTGAGCATCCACCTCTTGATTTCAGCTCAGGTCATGATCTCAGGGTCATGAGATGGAGTCCCGCACTGGGCTCCATGCTGAACATGGAGCCTGCTTAAGATTCTCTTTCACCCTATTCCTCTGCCCCTTCTCCTACTCTCTCTAAAAAAATAATAATAATACATAAAAGAAAAGGATACTAAATTGTATTCTTCAATATGGCCAACTACGGAAACTAAAAGCATGTAGAATTATTAGATGTGACTTCTGGTTAAACATTATAGACTGAATACAAGTATCCCTCTGTTGCCTCCTGAAACCAGTTAAATGATGACAAAATAATTGCTAAAAAAAAAAAAAACTAACAAAGAGAACACACCCAAAAGATCAAAGAAAACGCCATTAGAGATACCAGTGGATGAGGGACATCATTTAAATTTTAGATCCCTAAGAGCAGATATGCAAGTGTTAGCTGACTTGGAAAACCAGAGGAAGCTGAAGAAATGAGGCATAAACCAAAAAGGAAGCCAACTCATGCCTCCATACCCACGAAAGGCTCGGGAATTCGTGAAGTTGATTATATTTGATAGCAGAGGTACAGAATTGCTTAAACACCTATTTTAAAAACATTTAGACCATACAGGTCTTCTTGCTGTCCTCACACAACCAGACACAATCCCAGGCAACATACTGAAGATTTATTGACCTGAGAATTCAACCAGAGGAAGTCAAGATGTTTGGGTAAATTATTGGATGGGGACTAGTAGAAAAAGAGGGATATTAACTGAGTGATCCCATTTCCCCTACTCACCTCCAAGAACACAACCTATCAAACTGCATACTGTTTTTATACTGAAGACTGGATCTCTCTCTATTCTGGCTTTTAAAAAAAGATCTACAGATGTACACAATTGGGTATTTCTTCACGAAATAGCCAGATGGTCTTCTAGGAAAGTCTACTATACCACCTACTCAAAGAGATCCCAATCAGCTTTTGAGGCCCTAACGTAACATGTTTAGAAAACCAAGGATCACCAGGCATTTGGAGACAACCCCTAACAGTAAGCACAGAGACCAGAACAGATGGGAGTAAGAGGAAACCCCAAGGAAAAATAGTAAATACCAAGATCAGAAGAAGACGTCAAATCATTATCATCCTCAGAGATTTGGGAGAATTATTACATCCAAAAGAGGGTCAGATTGCTGTACTTAAATTATAAATATAATAGCTGATATATAAAATTCAATAGAATGGTTGGAGAATAAAGCAGAGATACCTTCTAGAAATTAGAAGAGAAAGAGGAGATGGAAAATTGGAGAGAAAAGAAAATGAGAGGATCACACAGGACATTCTACATTGTACTAATAGACATTCTAGAAAGACAGAATAGAGAAATTAAAGAGGAGAAAATTATTGAAGACTTATATGAGAAAATTTTCCAGAAATAAAGAATGAAAATTTAGGGTGGAAGGGGTTATTGAGTGTGAAGCATAATGGATAAAAAAAATATGTTCCCCACCAACAAAGAACATCACAAAGTTTTAGATCACAAGGGATAGAGCTACACTTCTAAAAGCTTTCAAAGAGAGAGAAACAGGTCTATACATAGAAATGGGAATTAGGAAACAAAAAAACCATGCTTTTAAAATTCTTAAAATCCTTATCAGTTTGGATTCCTTTTTTAAAAAGAGTATATTTGTTTATTTGAGAGAGAGAGAGCGCACACACATACACGAGCTAGAAGAAGAGAGATTGGGAGAGAGATTTGAGCACAGAGTCCGATGTGGGGCTCAATCCCACGACCACGAGATCATGACCTGAACCGAAACCAAGAGTTAGACACTTAACCCACTGAGCCGCCCAGGTGCCCCAGGATGCCTTTTATTTCTTTTTGTCACATAACTGCTGTGGCCAGGACTTCCAGTATTACACTGAATAAAAACATAATATATATAAAGTATATAATATATAGTAAATATAAGTATATAACATTTACACCATTCTTTTTTTAAAACCACTGAAACAATATATATATAGAAAAGAACTATTTACCATTAGCCAAACACACCCCTCTTGCACCTAGCTTGGATCTTTACTAAAGCTTTCAAAAGCATTCTCATCCTTCAAAACACTGTTAAAATTAAGTAAACTTAAGAGGTAAATAAATAGCACCTAATCGGCTCTGAGATCCTCATATTTACCTCCACTATCTCTTACAAGGCATAAACTCACCATTTGACTGAGTCATATTCTGTGTATACCTGTGGAATCTGACCATGGTGTTGTGTTTTCTAGAAGGAGCATTGCTCAGTATGGGATTGGTGTAAGGTGAAAGGGCTCAGGAGGGAAGAAGCTTGGCAAAAATGGTCTAATTCCTTGAGATTTCCATTTCCTCATCTGCAAAATAAACCCAGTAAATCCTCCCTTAAAGTAGTAAAAGAAATGATATATTTAAGTCATCGGCCAAAGTGCCTGACTTACAGTAAGCATGTAGTAGATATTTTTCCTTCTTCCATGACACTTTCATATTTTTTAAAGCACCTACAATCGTGCTTTCTACATGATAGATAGTGAGAAGCTATCTGTGGTATAAAAATGTCATACTTTCAAAGTAAGTTATTAACCCGATCGCTAGCTTTCTTTTCTTCAGGCTAAGAAATCTTATATTATTATGAAGGGTTTTGTAAAGGACTTAATAATTTTGAATATATTCTTTTCTGGACTTCCTCCAAATTCTCCACTGACGCAGATAATCCTGGTTGCCTAGCCCACAGCCATGTGCTCATAGTGCCTCTTAGTGGAAAGAGACTCACTCCTTCCTTTCCACTACATACTGAAGAAATCAGATATTCAGCTTCCTATCATCCCTTGCTGCCAGAATGGGTAAGTGAGCCAATTGAGCCAATGGGATCTGAGAGGAATGTGCTGAGAAAACTTTTGAAAAAAGACTTTCTTCTTTAATGAAATAGAAACTCTCTCCTTCCTGCTTTTGTTACTGGAAAGCATGATGTTTGGAACTATAGCAGCCATACTGGACCATGAGGAGAGGCCAAAAGAACCACAAAGAAGCTAAACCTAGTGCTACCTACAAATTCTAGTTAAAAGGGAAAAATAGACCTGTATTATTTAAGCTACTTTTAGTCAAATGTTCTATTTCTTGAAGCCATTAAGTATCTCTTAAATACATCCACAATTAGTTTAAATTGTGTAGCCTTGTAATGAACCCAGCATTTTAATAACCGATGCTGGTAGTCACATTAATAGCTGCTTTTCTGTTTTGTTTTTATTTACTGGCTAATCAAGAAAGTTCCTCTTTAGCTAAGCTAAATCAGCACATTACCTACACTCTGCACTGAGTGGTGGTAGTTGCCTTGAAACATGGACAACTTTACTCGTCTGGCTCGAAACTAAAACTTATTACTGTTAAAAAATAAAAGTCATGCAATTCGGAAAGATACCAAAAAAGAAGTAAAAATCACTTTTAGTTCTACTCTTTAGAGAAAACCATAATTGCCATTTTGCTGTGTTTCCTTCTAGACTCTTTTTTTATGCATCCACTTTAGTTATCTTAGTTTGTTGCTATTTACTTATTTTAGAAGAGAACCAGATTACTCAACAGAGCAAATTGGTTGTGCTAGGTGGATATCAGAATCCTGAAATCCTTCTACTGACACAGACAGAGGAACAGCAGCTCGTTAGCATACCTGGAAGCCCAAACCTGTGATCTGGCATGGAATGTGTCCAGCCTTTGGAGAGGTAATCTAGATGGACTGACTGATTTTTTTCTTTCCCTACTCCAACTAAATCTATTCTCCGCACCCAAGGGAGCAGATGTTCACCAGAGTGGAAGTTTCCATAGAAAAGGACGTTGATTCACTGTATTAACAGTTTAGAGTCGGCTGGGAAAGGAAAGCTACTTTCTGATACACACAGAGCCAGACTGGAAAACCCCAAAGGGTGGAAGTCAGAACTGCAGCCTTAGGGGGATACAGTCTCACACTGTAGGGAAAGAGCAGTGAGAGTAAGGATGCCTGGGAGGCAAACTCAAGAGATGTTAAAGGGGCCATGGTGTGGTACAAATGGCCTTTAACCACTTGGCCCAAATCTATAAGCTGCTTCTCCATCATCTCAAGGGGTTGTTTTCCAAATGGTATACCGATGATTATGATATTTTAAAAAAACTTTTAATTAAATTTTGTTAGAAAACATATACATTGATGGCTGTGGCAGTGAGTAGTGACAGTGGGGACAGGGAGGAGAGAGGAGAGAGTGAGGTAGAGTTAGATGAAGCCCCCTCTCACCCCTGCACCTGCCTTCATATGGTCCAGGATGGATCTGCTGTGGACCAAGAGAAATGAAGGAGCCTGGCAGGGCTGTCCTCTTTCCTATCTACCTGCATGGCCATGTCTCTCATGTTGGCCTCTAAGTACTTTGAGCCTAAGTACTCCCGAAGTAACTCAATCCTTGGCTTCCTAGGAGTAACTGACATTTCTCAGAGCTGGACCTCCAGAATAATGGTGTATTCATTTCCTAGGGCTGCTGTCACAGTACCAAAAACCGGTGGCTTAAGGAGTGACAATGATATATTTACAGCTCTGAGAGGGGAAAATCTGCAGGCAAGAATACTCTATCCAGAAAGGCTGTCATTTGGAACAGAGGGAGAGATAAAGAATTTCTCAGACCAACAAAAGCTAAAGGAGTTTAGTTTCATTTACCACTAAACCAGCCCTCCAAGAAATCTTAAAGGGGACTCGGAGTAGAAAGGAAAGATGATAAGTTAGAGTATGAAAAGTAGGAAACACATAAGCAATAAAAATAAGTAGATCTGTAAAAATCAGTCAAGTGATTCACAAGATAAAAGGATGTAAAATATCATACTTATACCTAAAACGTATGGGGAAGAGGCATAAAGAATGGGTTCAAAATTAGGTGATCATTGACTTGATATTGATTGCTACATACAGAAGTGTTATATACAAACGCAATGGTAACTGCAAATCAAAACCCAGTAATAGATATGTTTAAAAAAAGAGAGAGAGAAAGAAATCCAAATACATCATTAAAGAAAGTCAGCAAACCATAACAGAGAGGAGGAGAAGAAAACATCAGAAAAACACTACAAAAACAATCACAAAACAAGTAACAAAATGGCAATAAATACATATCTATCAAAAATTACTCTGAAGGTAAATGAACTAAAACTCCTATCAAGAGACACAGGATGACAGAATGGATAAAAAAAAAAACCAAGACCCATTTATATGCTGTCTACAGGACACTCATTGCAGACCTAAAGACACCTGCAGACTGAAAGTGAGGTGATAGAAAAACATTTATCATGCAACTGGATGTCAGAAGAAAGCCAGGGTAGCAATACTTACAACACACAAAGTAGGCTTTAAAACAAAGACTATGGGGTGCCTGGGTGGCTCAGTCATTAAGCGTCTGCCTTCAGCTCAGGTCATGATCCCAGGGTCCTGGGGTCAAACCCCNCGGAGTAGAAAGGAAAGATGATAAGTTAGAGTATGAAAAGTAGGAAACACATAAGCAATAAAAATAAGTAGATCTGTAAAAATCAGTCAAGTGATTCACAAGATATAAGGATGTAAAATATCATACTTATACCTAAAACGTATGGGGAAGAGGCATAAAGAATGGGTTCAAAATTAGGTGATCATTGACTTGATATTGATTGCTACATACAGAAGTGTTATATACAAACGCAATGGTAACTGCAAATCAAAACTCAGTAATAGATATGTTTAAAAAAAGAGAGAGAGAAAGAAATCCAAATACATCATTAAAGAAAGTCTGCAAACCATAAAAGAGAGGAGGAGAAGAAAACATCAGAGAAACACTACAAAAACAATCACAAAACAAGTAACAAAATGGCAATAAATACATATCTATCAAAAATTACTCTGAAGGTAAATGAACTAAAACTCCTATCAAGAGACACAGGATGACAGAATGGATAAAAAAAAAAACCAAGACCCATTTATATGCTGTCTACAGGACACTCATTGCGGACCTAAACACACCTGCAGACTGAAAGTGAGGTGATAGAAAAACATTTATCATGCAACTGGATGTCAGAAGAAAGCCAGGGTAGCAATACTTACAACACACAAAGTAGGCTTTAAAACAAAGACTATGGGGTGCCTGGGTGGCTCAGTCATTAAGCGTCTGCCTTCAGCTCAGGTCATGATCCCAGGGTCCTGGGATCAAACCCTACATCAGGCTCCCTGCTCAGCGGGAAGCCTGCTTCTCCCTCTCACTCTTCCTCTGTGTTCTCTCTCTCTCAAATAAATTAATAAAATCTTAAAAAAAAATAAAACAAAGACTATAACAAGAGACAAAGAAGGACAATCTATACTAATAAGGGGGGAAATCCAACCAGGAGATACAGCAATTGTAAATAATTATGCACCCAACAGGAGAGCACCAAATATATAAAACAGTTATTAATGAACATAAAGTAACTAACTGATAGTAATACAATAATAGTAGGGGATTTTAACACTCCCCCCTCTTATATCAATAGATCATCCAAGCAGAAAATCAACAAGGAAACAGTGGCTTTCAAGGACACACTGGACTGGATGGATTTAACAAATATATTCGGAACATTCTACCCTAAAAGGGCACAATACACAGGATGTTCTCCAGAACAGATTACGTATTAGGCCACAAAACAAGTCTCAGAAAATTCAAAAGGATCAAAGTCATACCATGCATCCTCTCTGATCACAATGCTATGAAACTAGAAAACAACCACAAGAAAAAATCTGGAAAGAGCATAAGTACATGGAGGTTAAATAANATCTATCAAAAATTACTCTGAAGGTAAATGAACTAAAACTCCTATCAAGAGACACAGGATGACAGAATGGATAAAAAAAAAAAACAAGACCCATTTATATGCTGTCTACAGGACACTCATTGCGGACCTAAACACACCTGCAGATTGAAAGTGAGGTGATAGAAAAACATTTATCATGCAACTGGATGTCAGAAGAAAGCCAGGGTAGCAATACTTACAACACACAAAGTAGGCTTTAAAACAAAGACTATGGGGTGCCTGGGTGGCTCAGTCATTAAGCGTCTGCCTTCAGCTCAGGTCATGATCCCAGGGTCCTGGGATCAAACCCTACATCAGGCTCCCTGCTCAGCGGGAAGCCTGCTTCTCCCTCTCACTCTTCCTCTGTGTTCTCTCTCTCTCAAATAAATTAATAAAATCTTAAAAAAAAATAAAACAAAGACTATAACAAGAGACAAAGAAGGACAATCTATACTAATAAGGGGGGAAATCCAACCAGGAGATACAGCAATTGTAAATAATTATGCACCCAACAGGAGAGCACCAAATATATAAAACAGTTATTAATGAACATAAAGTAACTAACTGATAGTAATACAATAATAGTAGGGGATTTTAACACTTCCCCCTCTTATATCAATAGATCATCCAAGCAGAAAATCAACAAGGAAACAGTGGCTTTCAAGGACACACTGGACTGGATGGATTTAACAAATATATTCAGAACATTCTATCCTAAAAGGGCACAATACACAGGATGTTCTCCAGAACAGATTACGTATTAGGCCACAAAACAAGTCTCAAAAAATTCAAAAGGATCAAAGTCATACCATGCATCCTCTCCGATCACAGTGCTATGAAACTAGAAAACAACCACAAGAAAAAATCTGGAAAGAGCATAAGTACATGGAGGTTAAATAACATGCTACTAAACAATGAATGGGTCAACCAAGAAATTAAAGAAAAAATTAAAAATTGCATGGAGACAAATGAAAATGATAGCACAACAGTCTAAAATCTTCAGGATGCAGCAAAAGTGCTAAGTTCTAAGAGGGAAGTTTATAGCAATACAGACCTCAGGAAGCGACAAAAATCTCAAATAAATGACCTAACCTTAGACCTAAAGGAGCTAGAAAAAGAAGAACAAAACTCAAAGCCACGAGAAGGAAGGAAATACTAAAGATGAGAGCAGAATTAAATGATATAGAAACTAAAAAACAAACAATAGAACAGATCAATGAAACTAGGAGCTGTTTCTCTGAAAAAAAAAATCAACAAAATTGATAAACCTCTAGCCAGACTCATCCAAAGAGAAGGAGAGTGAGAGAGAGAGAGAGAGAAAGGACTCAAACAAAATCACAAATGAAGGAGAAATACAAACAAGTGTAATAGAATATTATGAAAAATTATATGCCAAAAAATTGGACAACTTAGAGGAAGTGGATAAATTCCTAGAAACATAACCTACCAAAACTGAAGCAGGAAGAAATAGAAAATGTAAATGGACCAATTACCAGCAATGCAATGATATTGAATTAATAATAAAAAAACTCCCAACAAATAAACATGCAGAACCAGATGGCTTCACAAGCAAATTCTACCAAACATTTAAAGAAGTATTAATACCTATTTTTCTCAAACTTTTCCAAAAAATAGAAGAAGAAGCAAACCTTCGTAATTCATTCTATGAGGAAAGCAGTGCCCTGATACCAAAACCAGATAAAGACACCACAAACAAAGAGAACTACAGGCCAATATCTCTCACGAACATAGATGTAAAAATCCTCAACAAAATACTAATAAATCAAATCCAGCAATACATTAAAAAATCATTCACCATGACCAAGTGGGATTTATTTCGGGGATGCAAGGGTGGTTCAATACTTGCAAATCAATCAACATGATATGTCACATCAACAAGAGAAAGGATAAAACCATATTATCATTTCAACACATGCAGAATAAGCATTTGATAAAGTACAACATCATTTCATGATAAAAGCCCTCAAAAAAATGGGTTTGGAGGAAATACACCTCTACATAATAAAGGCCACTTATGAAAAACCCACATCTAACATCATACTCAATGGGGAAAAACTGAGAGCTTTATCCTAAGATCAGGAAGAAGATAAGGATGTCCACTCTCATCACTTTTGTTCAACACAGTACTGGAAGTCCTAGCCACAGCAATCAGACAACAAAAAGAAATAGAAGGCATCCAAATTGTTAAGGAAAAGTGAAACTCTATTTGCAGATGACATGATACTATATATAGAAAACCCAAAAGGCTCCATCAAAAAAACTTCTAGAACTGATAAATGGATTCAGTAAAGTCACAGTTTATAAAATCAACACACAGAAATCTGTTTCATTTCTATACACTAAGGATGAAGCAGAAGGAGAAACTAAGAAACTAAGAAAACTTTTACAATTGCACCAAAAACAATAAAATGCCTAGGAATAAACTTAACCAAAGAGGTAAAGGGCCTGTAGTCTGAAAACTATAAAACGTTGATGAAAGAAGTTGTAGATGACACAAACAAATGAAAAGATATTCCGTGCTCATGGATTAGAAGAATAAATATTGTTAAAATATCCACATGACCCAACGCAATCTACAGATTTAATGCAATCCCTATCAAAACACCAGCAGCATTTTCCACAGAACTTAAAACAGATAATCCTAAAATTTGCACAGAACCACAAAAGACCCCGAATAGCCAAAACAATCTTGAAAAAGAAAAAGAAAACTGAAGGTGTCACAATTCCAGACTTCAAGTTATATTACAAAGCTATCGTAATTAAAACAGTATGGTCCTGGCATAAAAATAGACACATAGAGCAACAGAACAGAATAGAAATCCCTGAAACAAGCCCACAATTATACGGTCAATTAATCTTCAACAAAAGAGGCAGTGGGAAAAAGGGAGTCTCTTCAAGAAATGGTGTTGGAAAACTGAATGGCAACATGAGAAAGAATGAAACTGGACCACTTCCTTACACCATACNTACGGTCAATTAATCTTCAACAAAAGAGGCAGTGGGAAAAAGGGAGTCTCTTCAAGAAATGGTGTTGGAAAAACTGAATGGCAACATGAGAAAGAATGAAACTGGACCACTTCCTTACACCATACACAAAAATAAACCAAAATGGATTAAGGACCTAAATTAACAACGTAAGAGACAACAAGTGGAGAAAAAGGAACCCTCATACACTGTTGGTGGGAATGCAAACTGGTGCAGCCACTGTGGAAGACAGTATGGAGATTCCTCAAAAATTTAAAAAAAGAACTACCCTACGATCCAGCAATTGCTCTACTGGGTACTTACCCAAAGAATATAAAAACACTTTGAATTCAAAGGGATACATGCACCATTATTTTAAAAGCAGCATTATTTACAATAGCCAAGATATGGAACCAGCTCACATGTCCATCAGCTGATGAATGAGTAAAGAAGATGTGGTAATTGATGAGCGAACAAGGAAGATGTATTATACATCTACAATGGAATATCACTGAGCCATAAAGAAGAATGAAACTGCTATCTGCAATAACATGGATGGAGCTAGAGAGTATTACGCTAAGAGAAATAGGTCAGTCAGAGACAGACAAACAGCATCTGATTTCACTCGTACGTGGAATTTAGGAAGCAGAACAAAGAAAAAGGGAAAGAGAGAGAGACAAACTAAGAAAAAGACTCTCAACTGTAGAGAACAAACTGATGGTCACCAGAGGGGAGGCGGGTGGAGGGATGGGTGAAATAGGTAATGAGCAGCATCTGGGTGGCTCAGTCAGTTAAGCGTCTGCCTTCGGCTCAGGTCGTGATCCCAGAGCCCCCCATGTCGGGCTCCCTGATCAGCGGGGAGCCTGCTTCTCCCTCTGCCTGACACTCTCCTGCTTGTGCTCTCCTTCCCCCTCTCCATGTCAAATAGATAAATAAAATCTTTAAAAAAGAGAAATAGGGATGGGGATTGAGAGCGCACTTACCATCATGAGCACTGAGTAATGTATAGGATTGCTGAATCACTATATTATAGACCCGAAACTAATGTAATATGTTAAGTATACTGGAATTAAAATTAAAAACTTAATTAAAAAAAAAAAACCTGGTGGCGGGGTGCCTGGGTGGCTCAGTTAAGCAACTGCCTTTAGCTCAGGTCATGATTCCAGGGTCCTGGCATTGAGCATCGCCTCTGGCTCCTAGCTCAGCAGCAGCACAGAAACTGCTTGTCTCTCTGCTTCTCTCCCCACTTACACTCACTCTCGCTCTCTCCCTCTAATAAATAAATAAAATCTTTTTTAAAAAACCTGGTATCTTAGGGGCGCCTGGGTGGCTCAGTTGTTAAGCGTCTGCCTTCAACTCAGGGTGTGATCCCAGAGTCCTGGGACCGAGCCCCACATCAGGCTCCTCCGCTGGGACCTTGCTTGTTCCTCTCCCACTCCCCCTGCCTGTGTTCCCTCTCTCGCTGGCTGTCTCTCTTTGTCAAATAAATAAATAAATAAAATCTTAAAAAAAAAAACCCGGTATCTTAACAGAAATTAACTTCACAGTTCTGAAGGCTAGAAATCTGAAATCAAGATGTCAGCAGGGCCACGTTATCTATTTCAAGGCTCTAGGGAAGAATCCTTCATTGCTCTTCTAGCTCTTGGTGTTTGCAGCATCCTTGGCATTCTTTGGCTTTTGGATGTGTCACTCTGACCTTTGCCTCTGTTGTCATGTGGCTATCTTCTCCCCGCATGTCTTCACATACTCTTCACTGCCATCTTCTTTAAAGGACACCAGTCATACTGGATTAGGGGCCCACTCTACTCCAGTGTGACTTCATCTTAACTAATTTCATCTGCAAAACACTGTTTTCAAATAAGATCACATTCTAAGGTACTGGAGGTGAAGACCTCAATATATCTTTTTTTGGCGGGGGGGGGGGAGAGGGGACATCATGCTGCCCATACAAATGGCAAGAAAGAGATGTTGGTTACGAGTTTTGGAGATCCTTGTTTTTTATGGAATACAGTTCTCCAAAATTTTCTTAAGGTTCCTTGGCAATACATACACTTGTGATGGGTCCTAGAAATACTGCTATGTTAGTATTTGAATTCTGATTCTGGAAGATTTTCAAAACAGAGTCCTTTGTTATAAATATCAGCACAATGGTCAGCACAAGAGAAGTGGAATTAGAGGGTGACAGCAAGGAGGAAAAGGATCATCACACACAGAATCGGGGCAGAAACACAGAGGCAAGGAAAGCAGCATAGCCAGGAACTGAACTCTAGAACAGGAGAGTTACCAGGCCCAGAGATCTACTTGCCCTTCTCCTCACTGGACATGAGGTCATTCATTTCTGCTTCTCATTGCACCTGCTTTCCCCCCTCTCTTTCTCTACATACTGTTTCTCTGTTCCATTTGCTCAAAGCTTCCTTTTCATCACATCATATTCACCTCGTTTCTCAACCCTATTTCCTGGGAAAGAGAATCTAATTAGATTGGAGGCATAGGAAGCATGATTAAATACATTGGACAGTTCCTTTTGTATGGCTTGAGTTGGCAGTGAGAATGAAGATGGTGAATGTTCTAGAGAGATCTTGAAAAGTTAAATACTACAGAACTTTGTGAAGGGTAATGGAGAAGGAGAAGTCAAGATAATATCCAGATATTGGCTTCTGCAAGTAGGTAGATGATGCATTAGAATAGGCTAGATTAGGGGCACCTGTGTGGCTCAGTCATTACGGGGCTGCCTTCGGCTCAGGTCATGATCTCAGTGTTCTGGGATCGAGCCCTGCATCGGGCTCCCCACTCAGCAGAAAGCCTGCTTCTCCCTCTCTCACTCCCCCTGCTTGTGTTCCCTCTCTTGCTGCCTCTCTCTGTCAAATACATAAGTAAAATCTTAAAAAAACAAACAAAAAAACAAACAAACAAAAAAAACTTCCTGCCCAGTTCCCCATTGCTTAAAAAAAAAAAAAGGCTAGATTATGCCACTGTGACCCCTGCTATGAATTGAATTGTGTCCCTCCAAAACTCCTGTGTTGAACCCCTAACACTCAACGTGATTGTATTTGAAGTAAAGAAATAATCAGTGTTAAATAAGGTCATAAGGGTGGGGTCTTGATTCAATATGACTCATGTCCTTAGAAGAGGAGACACCAGAGAGCTCACTTGTACTCTCTACCATGTGAGGTCATCTGCAGGCCAGGAAGAAACGCATCACCAGGAATCAAATCAACTAGCACCTTGACCTTGGACTTCCCAGTCTCCAGAACTGTGAGAAATAAATTTTTGTTGTTTAAGCCACCTGGTCTGAGGTCTTTTGTTATGGCAGCCTGAGCAGACTAAGACAAGCCCCTTCCCCCCAAATCTCCGTGGATTGCAACACTGAGGCTTGCAACAACATAAGTAGATGGTGTAAACTTGGGGATATGAAACACATGGAGTAGTAATGCCTCAGATATGGTGCTAGGAAGTTGGGTTAATGGTGGCCCTATTCTCTATCCTAAGGTTCTTAGACTTAAAGAAATTGTAGATAAATCAAAAAGTGGGTGCCTGGGAGACTCAGTTGGTTAGGCATCTGCCTTCAACTCAGGTCATTATCCCAGGATCCTAGGATCGAGTTCCACAGCGAGATCCCTGCTCGGCAGAGAGTCTGCTTCTCCCTCTGTCCCACTCCCCTGCTTGTGCACACGTGTGCTCACTCTCTCTCTCAGTCCCTCTTGCAAAAATAAATAAAATCCTTAAGAAAAAAATCAAAAGGTAAAATAGGATGTGGAGGTATTTGCTCTATGAAATTCAACTTGCTGGGATCATAGTGTAAAGGTGTGGGAAGGTGGAGCTCAGTAGGAATGAGGTCACACAAGATAAAGTGCAAAGAAGTGTAAAGAAGTGCTACAGTAGCCCGTCTAAAACTCACATTGTGCATAAACATATAAAAAGCTCTGAGAAGTCCTGCAGTTAAGGTTTTATGAAACATATTTGTCCAGACAGTAGCCCTCCCCTCTTTTTTTAATTAACACCAGAGTTCCGAAGAATGCACTTTGGAAAACACTCCTGTTGACACAGTGAAAATTGTGAATTCAGTAAAGTCTTTTGTCACATCTTCCATCTATACTTGTAACCACGGAATTTTGAGGACTAGTTGGGAACAAAGAAATAGTCTGACAGAGAGGTTTTCAAACTTTGTTATTTCAAACTAAATATTACACAGAACCCTAGTATACAAAATTGAGAGAAGCAGAGTTGTTCTGGCTTTATCAGTCCCGAGAAGACTAGAGCTCCACCTTTGTTAGCGCTCAGTGCCGCCTCTCCCATCTCTGCCCCTGAGAAATCTTCATGGACCCTGGGGAACTGCAGAAACACTGGCTAAAAAATTCATAATCTCAGACAAGTCCTTCATTCTCAGATGAGCAGACCCCAGCATACATACACAGCTAGTGGCCCAATTCGGTCTGTAGTAAAGGTCTCTAGCACCACTAGGCAGAGGGTATTTCCAATGGCATCAAGCTGCCTTACATCTTTGTCCCTCTACCACTTGTATATCTCCCTGTGATTACTCTGTTGATTCCTAATATCACAGCATCAGTGAACATAATGAACTCTATTCTTTTAAGAATCTCCCTGGGAATAGGCATTACACAGAGAATCATTTGGCCCATTACTGGTGCACTAAATAATAGCATCCTAATGGTGTGAACCAGTTAATGTTACTACTCAAGCGTCAAACGTTTGATAGAAAGTGACTTGGCCGCAAGCCACACTCTGTCTCTAAGATTAATAGCCTTTTCAAAACTTCCTTAATAATGGTTTATCCCAACCTCAGAACAAAATCAAAATGATTTTGTGAACAAAATTCTCAGCAGATTCAAGATTTTGAAGATTTGGATATGAACGTTCTTGAAAGCTTTCAGGAACATTCATATACGTATCAAAGAAGCACTAAGAACATTCAAGCTTGTGCATGTCTCTTTGCTAAGGCCTCATCTACTTATCACTGTGACCTTGGGGAATGGTATTACTATAAAAGCCAAAACTTGCATATTAGATTTTTAATAAATAATGGAAAACAAGTAAATGGGTAGCAGTGCCAACGGCAGAAAGAACATTACTCATGGCCTCCTGAAAGCTCCCATGTTGTAATGCAGGAATTACCTTAATAAGTGGACCCACTTACTATCAATAAATGTTTCCATTTTACACGCACTTATAAGGACGTGCTTGCTTACAAGGGGCAGGATTAGTCAGTTTTTATAAAAATGAGATTATACTATGCTTATTATTCTAAGACAGGATTTTTTTCCTTGAAAAGTATTAAAGACTTCAGGGAGCCTGGGTTAAGTTGGTTAAGTGTCCAACTCTTGGTTTTGGCTCAAGTCATGACCTCAGGGTTGTGGGATCAAGCTGCCCCATCAGGGCTGTGCTGAGCAGAGTCTGCTTGAGATTCTCTCTCTCTCTATCTCCCTCTGTGCCTCCCTCCACTCGTGCTCTCTCTCTCTCTAAAATAAGAAATACATAAAACCTTTAAAAATATATTAGAAAAATATATATATATATTAGAGACTTCTTTCCAAATACATAGAAAGTTACCTTACTCTCTTAATAACTGCATAATGTTTTATAGCACAAACCTACTCCACTTTATTCAACAATTTCCCTTCTTATAGTTTTTTCTTTTTCTGTGATAGAATCAAATGTTTAATATCTTTGCAATCTTTGTTGGTATGAGGAAAAACACCCTGTTGTTTTAACTGAAATTTCCCTGATCAACAGCAAGGCTGAGCTGATTTTGTCTGTTCCTTGGCCAATTAGGATTTTCTCTTTTCTAAATTGGTTCATAAATGTTTGTCCATATTTTGATTGTATTGTCTAGTCTTCTTATCAATGAGTAGGAATAGTTTGTATATTAGAGTTTAGCCACAAGCCTATCTTGTCTTTTAAATGTTTATATTTTCCTTTATCATTAAGCAGTTTCAAAGTTTAGTACTGTCAACATTTTCTATCTTTTCCTTTATGATTTGTTTCTGTGTCTTATTTTTTTTTTGAAGTTCTAATTGGTTTTATTCAGTGATCCATAAATCAGACAGTGTCCCATTCACCAATTAGAAAGGAGTAGCTATACAAAATGCTGAAATGCCTTCTGATATGGAGACTGTAAGATTTTTTTTTCCTAAAAGTTTTTAAAGTTTTGTTTGATCACATTTATGTCTTTGATCCATCTGGCATTTATATCTATGGATGGTGTGAGGTAGGGATCTGGTATCATTTCTTTCCATGTGGAAAACCAATTTTCCTTCAAAGTTGATTCTCTTCCATCCGTAAGGGATTGTCTTCAAATGCATATTCAAAGCTGGATTGTTGCAGGTCCATATACAGCTCCAAGAAGGGGAAAAGGAATAACCAGGGCAAGATTTTCTTTTAAGTGGAGCTGACACTATATACACCAATTCTACTCGCATTCCAAAAGACAGAATTTAGCCGTGAGCCAATGTGTAGCAATAAGGGAAGCTAATAAACCAGCCTTTAGCTAGATGGCCATGTGCTAAGAAACAAAGTGAGATTGGATTTGAGTCAACAGCCTGAAATTCCTACCAATATACATTTCTCCCATCTTCCTGAATAGAAGCAAGTATTTTTAAAGAGAGAAAGAGTTTCAACTAAAATAAAAAAACTCAGGGCTCCTGGCCGGCTCAGTTGGAAAAGCATGTGACTCCTGATCTCAGGATTTGGGGTTCGAGCCCCACATGGGGTACAGAGATTGCTTAAATAAATAAAATTAAAAAAACAAAACAAAACACCAAACCTCTCTTGCTGCATGCTACATGTAGAAATTGATATGTAAGATTTCTGGGACAGACCTTTCAAATAAGGACAAATGGCTTGGTATACCTTTTTATCCCTCTCACCTCCTTTCTTCCTATTACCTAGAATACAGACATTACTGTTGGATTAAAAGGAAGCACCTTGGAACATGAAGAATACTAAGATTGAAAATAAAGCACTCAGGATGGCAAAACACAAAGTCAGAGGATATCTTGGTGGTTGATGATTTCACAGAACTGCCACACCAGCCCTGGATGACTAATCTCTGAATTTCTTTTACATGAGAGAAAAATAACCTCTTATCTTGTTTAAATTGATTATTCAAAAATTTCTGTTACACATGGAGCCAAACCTCTTCATTAATTTACTTTCAGTTCTTATTCCTCTTACTCCATTTATCTTATTGTACAGGCACTTTTTGTGTCATGATGACAGAGTGATAAAACTTGATATCCTGTCTCATGCCTGATTTTAAGCAGGATTCATCTAAATTTTCCCCATTAAAACTGATGTTTGGAGGCATCTGGCTGGCTCAGTCAGTAGAGCATGTGACTCTTGATCTCAGGGTTGTAAGTTCAAGCCCCAAATTGGATGTAGAGATTACTTAAAAATAAAAATCTTTAAAAAGAAAGAGACTGATGTTTGCTGTGATATTTTGGTACATACCTTTTGTACACTTGTAAGGAAATCCCCTTCTCTTTTTAATTTGCAAAGAGTTTTTACCAATGAATGGGTGTTGGATTTCAATGAATAATTTGTTCTCCGTATCTTATAAAGATGGTCATATGGTTCTTCTTTCTTTAATCTGTTAAAATGCTGTTCGCCTTAGAAAGACTTTTCTAAATTTTTCTACAACATGCTAAATGCTATAATGCCTATCCCAAACTCTTCCCTGATGTCCAGACTTATTTATCCAACTATATAACTAGATTCTTCTTGAATATCTAATAGGTATCTCAATATTAGAATGTTCAATACCTAATTCTTTTTTTTTTAAAGATGTACTTATTTATTTTAGAGAGAGAAAAGGCACGAGTAGGGGCAGGGGCAGAGAGAGAGAATCTTCAAGCAGACTCCCTGACATGGGTTCCATCTCACAACCCATGAGATCATGACCTGAGCCAAAACCAAGAGTTGGACACTCAACCAACTAAGCAACCCAGGCACCCCAAAATATTAAGTACCTATTTCTTAAATAGAATCCATATACTCTTCTCTTCCCAGTGATTCTCTTACTTGATAAATGACACCTCCATTTAATTAAATAAATAAATATATTAATTTAATATAATTTAATTAATTTCTCAGCCTCATATTTGGAATGTACCTTATCTATTCCCCTTCCCTCACATCCTACATCAAATCCATCAAGGAATCATGCTAGCACTGCTTTAAATATATAACTAAATATTGTCACTCTTCAACACATCTATTTCTTCTATAATGGGCCATGTGGCCTAAGTTAAGTTCCTTGGAACTGATTCTGAGGTGGAAGCTTGCATGCATAAAATTTACCAGGGATATTCTCAAGTAAAGGATAAAAGAAAGAATCTGCAGAGGGAGAACTGAATTGAGATGGAGTTGCAACAAAGGACCTGGGAGTTCTGGAACTGGGATGGTCCTTACCTTGAGCCTGGAGGGACCAGACTTTAGACCTCAGCATTGGTTGTTGTGGTTGTCATTGGAAGCAAGCTGCCCTTGGGGTATAGTGTTACACTGAACATAGCAGGCTTTCTTTAACAAAAGGCAATTTCTAGAGAGGATCCAATTGAGAGTCATCATGGAGCAACATTCTCAGCATCTGGAAGAATAAATTCCTCAGTCCTAAAGGGAGTGTCTTGGTGGAACACCACAGCATGCACTATGCTGTCTCCCCATCAACTCTTCCAGTTCTACTGCAATAGTTTTTTAATATTCTCCTGGTATCCCTACTCTATCTGATATCAAGACTTATAAAATTATAGTAATCAAAAAGAGAGTATGGCACACAAACAGAAACAAGAGCATGGCTTAAGGCAAAGGGTGGACTCTTCAATAAATAGTGGGGAGTCAAAATATATGTGAAAAACAAATCTTGGCCACTATATCATACCATGTAAAAAAATAATTCAATGTGAGTTGAAGATCTAGATCTCAAAAGTAAAACTATAATATTTCTAAAAGAAAATACAGCTTCATGGGCTTAAGGTTGGGTAAAAAAATTACAGTTTATAAATGGAAACACTCTTTATTGGACCATATTAAAATTAAGAATGTCTGCTCATCCAAGGATACCATTAAAAGGGTAGAAAGGCAAGATATTTCCTCCACTTACTTTCAAGATTTTCAATTTATCACTGGTCCTCAGCAATTTCACTATCATGTGCCTTGATGTAGTTTACTTTATGCTTATCTTGTTTGGAGTTCATTAAACTTTTTGGATATAAAGGTTTATCCTGCCACCAAACTTGAAAGATTATTCAACCATTACTTCTTCAAGGTTTTTTCCTGCATTCTCTTTCCTTTGGGATT
The DNA here is from genome assembly GCF_002007445.2 of Ailuropoda melanoleuca. NCBI lineage: Eukaryota > Metazoa > Chordata > Mammalia > Carnivora > Ursidae > Ailuropoda > Ailuropoda melanoleuca. Next base: position 32,132,473 of record NC_048234.1, read on the forward strand.
CTACATACACATATCTTAGACTACTTGATATTTTCTCACAGGTCATTGAGGCTCTGTTAATCTACATTTTAGCTTTATTTTTCTCTCTCTGTATGCTTTATTTTGGATAGTGTATATTGCCAAGTCTTCCATTTCACTGATCTTTTCATTTGCAGTATCCAATATGTTAGTCAATCAGTAATTTTTAAATTTCTTCTCCTGGTTTTCAGTTCTAGAACTTTGTTTTGTTTTTTTTTTAAAGCAGTTTGTTTTCACTTCTCCTGTATTCTGTATTTATCATCTCATTATGTTTTCCTTTAAAACCTTAACCTTGTTCTCCAAAGAAGATATACAGATGGCCAAAAGGCACAGGAGAAGATGCTCATCACCACTTACCATCAGGGAAATATAAATCAAAACTACAGTGAGATGTCACCACACACCTGTCAAAATGGCTAAAATTAACAACACAAGAAACAACAGTTGTTGGCGAGGGTGTGGAGGAAAAGGAACGCTTGCACACTGTTGGTGGGAATGCAAACTAGTGTAGCACTCTGGAAAACAGTATGGAGTTTCCTCATAACGTTAAAAATAGAACTACCCTATGACCCAGCAATTGCACTACTGGGTATTTACCCAAAGAATACAAAAGCACTAATTCAAAGTGATACATGCACCCGTATGTTTATAGAAGCATTATTTACAATAGCCAAGATATGGAAGCAGCCTGAGTGTCCACCGACTGCTGAATGGATAAAGAAGATATGATACATATATACAATGGAATATTACTCAACCATTAAAAAGAATGAAATCTTATCGTTTGAAACAACATGGATAGAGCCAGAGAGTATAATGCTAAGTGAAATAAGTCAGTCAGAGAAAGACAAATACCATATGATTTCACTTATATGTGTAACTTAAGAAACCAAATAAACCAGCAAAGGGAAAAAAAGAGAGGGAGGCAAACTAAGAAACAAGACTCTTAACAACAGAGATGGTTACCAGAGGGGAGGTAGCCAGGGGGATGGCTGAAATCAGTGACGAGGATTAAGGAGTGCACTCACTGGGATGAGCCCTGGGTGATGTATGGAAGTGTGACTTACTATATTGAACATCTGAAACTAATATTACACTGTATGTTAACTAAATGGAATTTCAATAAAAACAAAACAAACGAATCCTTGACCTTGTTTTAAATCTTTGCTGCTCATTCTATCATCTCTGTGATTTCTAGATATTTTTCATTGGTTGATATTTGTCCACATTATGAGTCAAATTTTCCTCCTCTTCACATGTCTAGAAGTTTTTTATGCTAGATATATGCTAATTTCTTGAGTATCTGGATTCTGTTGTCTCCTTAACAGAGCACTGAGCTTTGCTCTGGAAGGTAGGTAATTTACTTGAGGATTAGCTTAATCTCTCCCAGTCTTCCTTATAAGATTTGTTTGGGAAAGTCTAACATGGCTTTTTCTCCCCGTGGCGACAGATTAGCTGTGTTCCTAAATTGTGGCCTTTCTTGGGTCTCTATTGCATGCTCTTGGTATTCAATAAATTTTCTCTCCTCAGGGTGGCCAGTACTCAAATATCTCCCACTTCTGTGCCATCCAAGGATGTTTATCTCACAGCACTCTGGTCGCTGTTCTTTCCCTAGTGTGGTTCTTTCCTGGCCTTGTGAATCTAACATTGCTCATTAACAGCTTAGCATTTAGTCAATATTGAAGGGGTCTGCAATGCAGATTTCTGGATCTTCTTCTGCACATAGCTGCCTTCTCCACATTAGCCTTCCAGACAAATTCCAGCTACTGTAAGGTCCCTGGATTCTGATTTCCGTCTCTTCACTTCATTGAGACTGCTGTGCTCTATTTAAGCTACCTCGCCTTCCACCATCATGCAGAAGATGTGTCTATGCAGAAATCCAGGGTGCTTATGGATTTCATTTGTTTCCGTTCTCTGAGGGATCAGTCCTGAGATGTCTACTGGACATTGTCTAAAAATCCAATTATTTACATATATAATAACATATATATATATTACATATGTATCACAAGAGTAATTACCTCATCATGGCTAGAAATGACTTAGATTTTATTGGTTAATCAAGAAATCTCCATCCAATGCTTGAACAAAATCAGAGTTCTAATAAGAGTTTTGAAAGAAGACCAGTGGTTTGTGGACTCAGAAAGATATTTGTTGAGAAGGAGGGCACTGGATTTTTCATCATAGATAATTCCATTTTATTCTCTGATCAAGGTTTTCCCCTTTTGTTTTCCCTTTCACTATAATGTGTCCTTTGAGGAATTACTTTGTTTATCCAGCTCAAGATTCATTGTTTTTCTCTCATCTGAGAATTGATATGTTTCATCAATTATTGAAAATTATCCATTATTAAATAAGTAAATATTACCGTTCATCTACCATTCTCTTTATTCTCTTCCTTTGGAGAACTTAGATGTGAATTGGACTGGAATTTCAGTCGATTACTCTCTTTCATATTTCTTTTACTTTACACTGCATTTTGCAAGATTCCTCAGATCTATCCTCTATTTTACTAACTGTCACTTCAGCTGGGTCTAATCTGCTGTTTAACCTGTTCAATAAGTTTGTAATGTCAATAGTTAAATTTTTTATTTCTAGAAAATTATTTGACTGTGTTCAAACATGTTTGTTCTTGATCTTTTTTTTTAATAGTATCCTCTTTTTCCCAGTGTAATTTATCAGTTACTTTGATTTTGTCTATAAATAACAAAGACTAAGGGAAAATCATTTAAACTATGAGAATTTTATCCCACAACATAGAAAATTCAGAGATAGGGCAGCTCCAGAGCAGTCAAATTCAGTGGGTCAGGCATATCAAGGACCTAGGGTCTTTCCAACTTTCTACTCTCAATCTTAAGTATTTGGCTTTTGTCCTCAACCTTTTCCTCTTATGGTTACAAGATGGCTGCAGCAGCTCCAGGGACCTCATCCTTATGTAGGTTGTCCAGGGACAGAAAGGAGGATACCTCTTCAGACATCCCTTTGTATGATCAAAGAAGACTTTGCCAAAAGCCTACAGCAATTTTTTCCTCATTTATTATTGATCAGATTTTTGACATATCATTCCTAAATTAAAAGGTGTTGGAATTACCATAACTGACTTATACCAATTATGATTTGCCTCCTAAATCTGGGAAGGAACCCATTCTCTTCCGAAGTACATGGCTGTTTACAATCTAAACAAAAGTAGCATCCTACTACAAGCAAGAAACTGGAAGAAAGAGCTATTTGGTACACAATCAAGAATATGTGTCACTGTATCTATTCCTTGAGAAAAATCTATGTAAATTTTAATAAATATTTAAAGAATTGTTCAGATCATTTTATTACTTACATTTTTAGGGTCATAATACTCCTGATTATCTGCTGGCTGTCTCAAAATTGATCACCCTCTCATGCTCATCTTATAATGAGCAAACCTTCACTAGGAATTTTTTTCCCTGATGAGAATTTTATAAATACAGCGCTGTAAAACTGGTCTGTGATTTTACCAGTTTGTTTAAATGTTTGCTTCATCTGGGATTCCCAAGAGTTTTGACTAATCTAAGAACTGTTTTTATATTAATATTTCAGTGTGGGGAATGTCACACTAAGTGTGTAATACAAATTTTTATTCCATCTATGCAAAGTTCAGATGTGGGACTTTGATGTCTTATGGAAGGCACGTTTCATTTCTTACTTTGAGGCTCATACGGTCAAGCTCTTTTCTGGCTTCCCAGGAACAATGAGCATAGTTTTTCTCAGTTTTCCTTTTCCAGAAGTGGCAGCTCTTCCACAGACCTGGTTTTATCTAGAATTTATCCTTTTCAAGGAGAATGTTTTGTTGCACACCTCCACAGAATACCATTCACACCGGAACTGTCTTTATGGCTGTCATTCACATTGTGCTTTGTTTCCTCTCAGCTAGTAGGGGTTCAATTTCAACTCTAAGTCACTATTTTCGTAAATCAGATTGTGGTGTGCATGGAGATGAACCACCCAAATCCCCTTTCAAGAGGGGACTTGTTGCCGCAGCTCAGCTACAGAGAGCTGCCTCAGCCAGTGACTGATCAAAGCAGGGATATAAAAGCCCAACCCTACAGGACTACACTGATGGGTTTCTCTCTTTGCCTAATCCTGCTGTCTCCTCCCTTGCACATGGATATCTGGTACATTGAATTCTGTATTTCTGTCTGTATTCTTGGCCACATCCTATTGATAGTATGTGGACTTAACGTAATCACTTATTTCCAATTAATTTGTAATTTTACCTTTTAAAAATCTCTAACCAAAGATTCATTTAGAAAACTTTAATTCCAGTTGTATATGTGACTTAAATAAACACACATATAATTACCTTTTAATATTGATTTTTAGATTTTTTTAATTATGGTCAAAGAATATAACCTAATATATTTCTCTAGAATCTATTGATATCTTATTTGTGGCCTAATGTTTAGTCCAGTGCTATATATGTTTCATAGCTATTAGAAAAAACATGATCCTCTATTCATGGGGAACACTGTTAACAATATATCTATTAAATCATTCTTACTAATCAGACATTCAAGTTTTCACAGTCTTATATTATTTAAATTTTGACCATTTGATAGATCAATTCTGACAGAATTCTGATACAGTTTGACACTATCATCATGCATTTTTCATTTTCTCAGCATTTCTAGAAGTATTTCCTTTATGTATGTCCTATGTTATTTGGGGCATAAAGATTTATAACTTTATATCTCCTTGGAGGATTCCACCTTTTCTCAAAAACCTTTTTAATTCTGGTATATTTAACTAAATATTGTCACATGCTTTATTTTTGTGAGACTTCACCTAACATAACTTTGCCCTTCCTTTTATTTTAACCATTCTGTTTTGTTTCATTTTCAGGGGGTATTTTTAACCTTTCTTGAAAAGCAGTATCTTTGATATGGATATTTTACTCCTCCAGTGTGTGAAATGCTTTTTAGATCTATACAACTTGGCCTGAAAAAGCAAGGAAATTGAAAAAGATAAGATAGGAATAACTGGCATAAGTAAGAGTTTGTCTTTTCACAAGAAATTAGAAAAGTTTTGAGGGCTCATTTGTTTGTGTTTCAAAAGGGTTGCTAAGTCAATGTGTAGTTTGGACAACTGGCCAGAGACAAAGATATGCTGAATTGAGACCTAATCTAAGAATTTTCAGAGAGCAGTCTTCAGAAGGTATGCTCTTCCAACTGATGGAAGTAGCCTGAACAGCCTTGAAAAATTCTCTCCCTTCTGTTTCCAAGGCCAGAAACCAGAAGTGAAAATCAGTGGGTTAAAAAAATATATGTAAGTAGAATGTGGTCAGAGCCTGAAGTTAGAGTAAAAATAGAAAGGAGGACAAGAAAAGAAGAGGTTTAAACAAAAACAACCCCCCAAAATTATTTTAAGACAACTGCAATAATATTAGTACATTTTAGGGCTCTGCCCAGGTTCCAAAAGCCATATTGCTACTGTTGAAGGCTCTCATAAAAAATACTAAAGTTAACCAGTTTGTTAGAAATGCTTACTTTCCTTTACAATGTTTATATTTGTTGCTCCATGTTCTCCAGTTTCAGATTGACAAAAGGCTGCTAGGAGTAACTCATAAAGACGACAGGCTTGGCCTGCTTTGTTTTGTTTTTGCACCGACAAAAAAAAAAAAAAAAAAAAAAAAAAAAAAAAGGCTGCTGAGTACAGATTCAAATACCTCTGTATGGGTGAGTGCTTTTTAATGCTCATGGGTGCCTGAGGCCTGTTTATTTTGGGAAGCATACTGGTATTCATTTCCACTAGAAAATAGCAGAAGAAAGCCAGATCATTTCATTCCCACAAAAGGGGAGCAATAAATAATTTTTTAAAAATATTTAGAAAAGAAGATCAGTGATAAGCAGGAACATGTCAAGGAATATTGCGTACTCTGTTTTAGGAACTTTCGAAGTGCTCAGTGCCTGAGAAATCAGAAAAGCTGCTTTTGTTGTAAGGAAATGGCAATTTGAAAGTAATCTATTTCTAAATCTCAGAGGTAGTATTGTAAGCCTATCCAAGGGTCTGAGGTCTAAGTACAAAGGAAAGAGGAAATGAAAAATAGGGAACAAGAAGAACTCAATTTAGAAAAGAGATAGCCTATTCCACTGAAGAAACACTGGACACGGATCCTGTACTAGGCCAAAGACATTTTCATTCAGGGTTGTTTGAATTACCAATAGATTCCCAAGTGGAAGATCAGTTGAGTTGAATCACATAGCACAACAGATTTGAAAAAATAAGGTATCCTCAATTTGGGAGATATTGTAGGGGATTGGTCTATTAAGTCTTTCTGTGTTTTATATTTTATATTTTATATTTCATACAGCTGCTCTGCTAAGGAGAAGAAATCGATGGCTCTAGTACGACCTCATTACCAAGCATTTCTTCAACACTCTTACCTGTGTGGCTATTAAAATAAATTTGCTTAGGAAAGATAAAGTTCTCAGCCATAAGGAGCTAGAACCTCATACCAAAAAAAGCCAGCTGAACCTCTAACCAAAAGTAGGACAGACATATGATTCATGGTAGCTCATCTGATTTCCAGCTATAAACAACAGCTACCCAGTCTCTGGAACAGAGGGATTAGAGTAGTTAATCTCGAAAAGAACCTCGGATTGTAGTAGTGAATCTCTAAGATCCAGATGCATGGAGAATGATACACTCCCTCCTATGCCAGGTGTCACTCTATTTAATTGAACTGATACAGCAATCCTTTTTTGAGTAATCTGTCCTATGAAAATAAAAGTACTAAGATTTGTGCCCAAAAATGTCTAGTGTAGCAATGTTTATAGTGGTAACAACCCTGGGAGCAATCAAAGGCCATCATTAAGAATGGTTAAATGAATTTTGGTACTTCTATTCTATGGAATGTTATATAGCTATTTAAAAATGAGTCACCAGGGCACCTAGGTGGCACAGTCGGTTGGACAACCAGCTCTTGGTTTCAGCTCAGGTCATGATCTCAGGGTTGTGGGATCAAGCCCTGCACTCAGCACATGGAGTCTGGTTGAGACTCGCTCTCTATCTCCCTCTGCCCCTCCCCCTTCTTTAAAAGAAATAAATCAATCTTAAAAAAAAATAAAACAAAAATTAATTAGGCCCCATCTATTGATGGCAGATATAGTAGCTGACATTTTTAGAATGTTTACAGTGCAACAGCTTTGTGCTATATACTTTACAATCTTATAAAATGAGAACAATTATTTCTCCCACTCTATTTTATGGATAAGGAAACTGAGCACAAAAATGGTTAAGTAATTTACCAAAGACAGTAGAGCTAGTTCACAAGGAGCCGGGATGCAAGCCTAATCTGTTTGACTCAAGAATCTGTTTTTTACCCACACACTAGTTTACAAATTGCTCAGAGATGGAATGTAAGACATCTGAATAAAAGCAAACAAGCCAAAAAACTACATAATCAATTTATGTGTTTATATAGATTTGTATGGACACGAAGAAAAGAGGTGAGAGACGCAACTGGATTATTAACATGGATTACCTTGGGGAGTCAGGTGCGGGTGGAGATAAAAGGAGTGAGAGAATTTATTAACTATTTATAATCTATGTATTGCTTTTCAGGTTAGAGGCAGCACATGTCTAATAGTTATATCTCTAGTCTAGTTGATAAGGTCCTTGTGCATCCACAATACATTCCAGAATTCATTCATTCATCCAAAGAAACTGAGTTTCTGCTATGAGGCAAGCATTAAGTCAGGCATAGGAGTACATATATTAAAGACATCTAGGAGCAGCTCACCCAAGTTCAGGAGACAGACAAGCAGAGCATGTGATAAATGTTACAACAGCAGCAGTAGTAATAATAATAATAGTAATAATAGAGATAGTTAACATGGGCAAGTGCTGGTCTGAGGGGGGTGGTGGGAAGAATGGTAATCCTGAAATATTTCCCAAAAAAGCATCACTAGACAGACTTGGCTTAGGAATCCCTTATGATCCTGGCTTATTATTTCCTCCTTTTCTTTAATTTTGTTTTATTTCATTTTAGTTGAGCTCAATTTCTGGCTGGGTTTTAAATTTTAATCTGTAATATACTAGTTGTAACGCCTTGGGCAAGGCATGCATAATTTCTTTAAACCACAGGTCCTTTATCTGTTAAGGGCTGATAAAAATAACTATTTTCAGTCCAGGGTGAGTGTCCTGGGCATCTACTACTACATTAAAAACCTTCCAGGGCGTCTGGGTAGCGCAGTCATTAAGCATCTGCCTTCAGCTCAGGGCGTGATCCCGGCGTTCCGGGATCGAGTCCCACATCGGGCTCCTCCTCTGGGAGCCTGCTTCTTCCTCTCCCGCTCCCCTGCTGTGTTCCCTCTCTCGTTGGCTGTCTCTCTGTCACATAAATAAATAAAGTCTTTAAGGAAAAAAAACAACAACCTTCCAAAAACTGAACAAGAGGATATAACAATTTTAAATACCCATGCACCCCATTATTGGAGCACCAAAATTCATAGAGCAAATATTGACAGAGGGAGAAACTGACAATAATACAAGAATAGTAGGGGACTTTAGCACCCAACTTACATCAATGGATAGATCATCCAGGCAGAAAATCAATAAGGAAACAGTATCTTTGAATGATACATTAGATCAGATGGACTTAACAGATTAATATAGAACATTCCATTCAAAAACAAGAGAATACACATTTTTTCACATGCACATGGAACATTCTTGGGGATAGATCACACGTGAGGGCACAAAACAAGTCTCAAAAAGTTTAAGATTAAAATCCTAACATGTATCTTTTCTAGCTACAACAGATGAAAGTAGAAATCAATGACAAGAAAAATACTAAAAAACCCACAAACACGTGGAGGCTAAACAACATGCTACTAAATAGGCAATGGGTAAACAAAGAAATCAAAGAGGAAATTAAAAAATAAAAGGAGACAGAGCGGCGACGGAGGCGGCGGCGGCGGCGTTAGCCGGCCCCTTGCGCTCTTTCCCTTCCTGGGGCGCCGACCCCGCCCGCCTGCTTGCTAGCTTGCCGGCCGGGCGCCACGCAAGAGAAGGCGCCAGGGGACGCGGAGCGGCGCGCGGCCCCAGCCAGTTCGGTCTCCGGCGTTAGCGCTGCGGCCGTGGCGGAGGACGAAGGCGACAAGGACGAGGGCCGCTCTCCCCGCTCCCTGCGTGCGGCGCCGCTCCGCTCCGCTGACCAGCCCTCGGGAGTGCAGGCGGGGAGGCGGGATGGAGTGATAGGGAAGATGTTTGTGGATTCTTCTGTGGGATCAGAGGGCACACCTAATGTAATCAGAAAACTCCAAGAATAGCAGCAGGGATGGATGAACAGGCTCTTTTAGGACTAAATCCAAATGCTGATTCAGACTTCAGACAAAGGGCCCTGGCCTATTTTGAGCAGTTAAAGATTTCCCCAGATGCCTGGCAAGTGTGTGCAGAAGCTCTAGCCCAGAGGACCTACAGTGATGATCACATGAAGTTTTTCTGCTTTCAAGCATTAGAATATCAAGTTAAATACAAATGCTGAATCCCCAACCAGAGAAGACCTTTATACGAAATAAAGCAGCCCGTCTTCGCCTTGCTTTTTGTTACAGACTATCTCACTAGATGGCCCAAGTTTTTTTTTGACATTCTCTCAGTAGTGGACCTAAATCCAAGGGGAGTAGATCTGTACCTCCGAATCCTCATGGCTATTGATTCAGAGTTGGTGGATCGTGATGTGGTACATACATCAGAGGAGGCCCGTAGGAATACTCTAATAAAAGATACCATGAGGGAGCAGTGCATTCCAAACTTGGTGGAATCATGGTACCAAATTTTACAAAATTACCAGTATACTAATTCAGAAGTGACATGTCAGTGCCTTGAAGTAGTTGGGGCTTATGTCTCGTGGATAGACTTATCCCTTACAGCCAATGATAGGTTTATAAATATGCTGCTAGGTCATATGTCAATAGAAGTTCTACGGGAAGAAGCATGTGACTGTTTATTTGAAATTGTAAATAAAGGAATGGATCCTGTTGATAAAATGAAACTAGTAGAATCTTTGTGTCAAGTATTACAGTCTGCTGGGTTTTTCAGCATTGACCAGGAAGAAGATGTTGACTTTCTAGCCAGATTTTCTAAGCTGGTAGATGGAATGGGACAGTCACTGAGAGTTAGTTGGACTAAATTAATTAAGAATGGGGATATCAAGAATGCTCAAGAGGCACTACAAGCTATTGAAACAAAAGTGGCGCTGATGCTGCAGCTACTAATTCATGAGGATGATGACATCTCTTCTAACATTATTGGATTCTGTTACGATTATCTTCATATTTTGAAACAGGTGAGTCCTTGTTTTAATCTTTTTTACCCAGTAGATAATAGAGATGAGCCATAGAGAACTGTAAAATACAGGAAAAATGAAAGAAGAAAATACCCATAATTTACTAGCTAACGATATTTATTGTTAAATATTAATGTATGTCCATCTTTCCCCTGCCCCCAACTCAACTTCTTAGCCAGAAAATGGGAATAGCCAGTTCTAAAATTCACTAGACTTTAACAAGTTTCGAATTAGCTACAGGTTTAGGTTATTTTTTCATTTTGAATCTGTGTTTATTTTTTTCTTTCCTTTCCTTTTCTTTTTTCATTAAGTAGGCTCCACACCCAGTGTGGAGCCCAGCACGCAGGCCTTGAACTCATGACCCAGAAATCAAGACCTGAGCCGAGATCAAGAGTCAGATACTTAACCGACTGAGCCACCCAGGCGCCCCTGTGTTTGTTTCAAATATAGTAGAAATTTTGTTAAACATTTTTCATTATTTAAATTACATATACATCATTTCTTATAAACAGTTTTTTTAAGTTAAAAATTTTCCTTTCCAGAGTTGCTTCCAGTAAGAACTTAAAAAGTGGATAGTAATAGTCTCCATATTATGGCGGGTAGCCTTTTAAAAATTAGTTATTTCCCATTATGTCATTAGATGACAAAACCATTCCTGTTTTACTTACATTTGATTAGTTAAGTCAAGCTTAAAATATTACTTCCTGTATTATTATTATAAATGTAACACATGTCAGCCTACATACCTTAAGAAATTTTAAGTAATGGGAAAGATATGAAGAAAGTAAAAATGACTCCTGGTAATCCCACTGTGTATCTCTTAACAGACCTCTAGCTTTTTTTTGCCTTGTTTGAAAACAAGGGAAGACCATATTTTACTGTCCTATAAACTTCTTTGGTGAATATATTATAAATATCCTTAAAGTTGAAATTCATCTACATGTCAGGTTATTTAGTAGGAATTGCTAGATCTTAGGTTAGGTGCATTTGAAATATAGAATGGTACTGCCAAACCTCCCTCCATGGAAGTTGTGTGCATGTTTAAAAGATCTTAATTGATTAGAAAAATATTTTGATGGGTGCCTGGGTGACTCACATAGTTAAGAGTCTGCCTTGGGCTCAGGTCATGATCCTGGGGTCTTGGGATTGAGCCCGGAGTCAGGCTCCCTGCTCAGCGGGGAGTCTGCTCCTCCCTCTCCCTCCTCCTGCACCCCGCTTGTGCTCCCTCTCAAATAAATAAAGTCTTAAGAAAGAAAACTGTTTTGATAAGCGAGTGTAACTTTAGGAAACCTAATAAATTATTCTTACTTTTTAACAGCTTCCAGTGCTCTCGGATCAGCAAAAAGCTAACGTAGAGGTAATTGACTTCTTTTGCCTATAAATCGATATCTGCTGTCTTTCTTGAAATATAGCTTAATTTCAAAGTATATCAAATTAAAGGAAACTGACAAAAGACATTTTATTCTTAATTTTAGGCAATCATGTTGGCTGTTATGAAAAAACTGACTTATGATGAAGAATATAACTTTGAAAATGAGGTAAGAATTTTACATTAGGGAGAGATCTGTTTTAATTCATTATTTACTTACCTCAAGTTAACGTTTTAAGTTCTGATTATTTTAGAGTCCTTTAAAATAAGAAGTATTTTAACAATCACTCTTGCTTATCATTGACTTCAACCTTAGGTGAAATGAGTAGAAGCTTCATAAGCCTTCACAATACCTTCAAAAAATACCTTTTTGGTGTTTTGTCCCTTCTTAAAGCACTTTGTAGCATTGAACTTTGTAAAATATTGACAGTATCATTGGTGATCATATCTCACTTTGTATGTAATAAGAGTGATGAGTCGAGGCCTGGTCAGTGGACCTCAGATCATAAGTGTCTGTGGGAGAGTGGGAATGAGTCACTTTACTCTCTGGACTTGTTCCATTCGTAAGTCTTGTCCAGGGTTGCCAGTGAGTCAGTTTACCCTCAAGCACAAGGATCATCAGCTGCTTTCTATCAACTCAGGCATCACTTATACTGTTTTGCAACGTGCTGAGAGTTCAGTTCCCCACCTGAACTTTGGATTCAAAAACTTTGGACTGTAAAAAGATAACGGTGATGATAACCAACACATTATGCACTTACAAAGAGCCAGGCTTGTTATATAAAAATATATATCTTTATATATATATCTTCATTCATAGGGTATTACAAGATACGAGGAGTATGAATAAAGTGGTGAAGTTCGCATAAAGCCCAGCGTGAACCCATTCTGGCTCTAGATTCTTGTCCTTAACCCCCTGCCTATACTGTTTCTGTCTCTAGGCTTTTGAGATCTAGGGCTGTGTTTAGAAATGCTTATTTGTGGGCAGGACAGGAAAGGCTACTAAACATAGTAAGTTTTCCTGTGTAAATAAATGTTAATGAAAAAATAAAAATACATACTAAATTTAGAAATGCAGAAAACTATATGAGAACTAACCATTTACATAAATTTTTTATGTTCTTTTAAGTTTTAAAATAAGAATTTAAAAATATATCTTAGGGTGAAGATGAAGCCATGTTTGTAGAATATAGAAAACAACTGAAGTTATTGTTGGACAGGCTTGCTCAAGTTTCACCAGAGTTACTGCTGGCTTCTGTGCGCAGAGTTTTCAGTTCTACACTGCAGTAAGTTTGTTACTGTTTTTGTAATGAGTCTACCGCTTTCCTTTTCTCTATGATAATGGTCTACAATAAATGATTCATATAACTTACTAATCGTTNAAAAAAAAAAAGGATCATTCAGCACAATCAAATGGGATTTATTCCAAGGATGCAAGGATGATTTAATAGTCACAAATCAATCAATTCGATATACCAAAATTATGAAAGATACATAGTAACAATACATTAACAACAACAAAATGAAGCATAAAAATTACATAATCATCTCAATAGATGCAGAAAAAGCATTTGACAAGATTCAACACCCATTTATGATAAAAACTCTCAACAAAGTAAGGTTAGAGGGAACATACCTCAACATAATAAAGACCATATATGAAAAACCCACAGCTAACATCACACTCAACAGTGAAAAACTGAAAGCTTTTCTTCTAAGATCAAGAAAGAGACAAGGATGTCCACACTCATCACTTTTACTCAACACAGTACTGCAAGTTCTAACCACAGCAATCAAGCAACAAAAAGAAACAAAAGGCACCCAAATTGGAAGGGAAGAAGTAAAACTGTCACTATTTGTACAATGTACTTCTATACATAGAAAACCCTTCCACCAAAATCTGTTAGAAGTCATAAATTAATTCAATAAAGTTGCAGGGTACAAAATTAATACACAGAAGTTGGTTGCATTTCTATACACTAATAATGTAGTAGCAGAAAGAGAAATTAAGGGAAAAAACCCATTTATAATTGCACTGAAAAGAATAAAATGCCTAGAAGTAAAATGAACCAAAAAAGTGAAAGACCTGTACCCTGAAAACTATAAAACATTAATGAAAGAAATTGAAGACAGCACAAACAAATGGAAAGGCATTCCATCCTCATGAATTAGAAGAATTCATATTCTTAAAATGCCCATATTATTCAAAGCAATCTAAAGATTAATGCAATCCCTACCAAAATACCAACAGCATTTTTCACAGAACTAGAAGAAATAATGCTAAAATTTGTATGGTACCACAAAGACCCTAGATAATCACAGTATTCTTGAGAAAGAACAAAGCTGGAGGTATTACAGTCCCAGATTTCAAGATCTACTACAAAGTTGTAGGGATCAAAACAGTATGGTACTGGCACAAAAATAGACAACACAGATCAATGGAATGGAATAGAGACCTCAGAAAAATCCACACTTACATGGTCAATTAATCTACAACAAAGGAGGCAAGAATATACAATGGGGAGAAACAGTCTCTTTAAGAAACGGTGCTGGAGAAACTGGTAACCCCATGCCAAAGAATGGAACTGGACTATTTTCTCACAGCATACACAAAAATAAACTATGAGAAGAACACAGTCTCTTTAAGAAACGGTGCTGGGGAAACTGGTAACCCCATGCCAAAGAATGGAACTGGACTATTTTCTCACAGCATACACAAAAATAAACTCAAGATAGATTAAAGACCTAAATGTGAGACCTGAAACCATAAAATTCCTAGAAGAAAACATATGGAATAATCTCTTTGACATCAGTCTTAGCAACATTTTTCTAGATACATCTCTGTAGGGAAGGAAAACAAAAACAAAATTAAACTATTGGAACTACACCGAAATAAAATGCTTTTGCACAAAAAAGAAAACCATGAACATAATAAAAAGGAAATCTATTGAATGGGAAAAGATATTTACAAATGTTATGTCTGACAAGGGATTAATATCCAAAATATATAAAGAACTTATATAATTCAATAATCAAAATACAAATAATCCAATTAAGAAATGGGCAGAAAACATGAATAGACATTTTTCTAAAGAAGATATCCAGATGGCCAACAGACACATGAAAAGAGGCTCAACATCACTCATCATCAGGGAAATGCAAATCAAAACCACAATGAGCTATCACCTCACATCTGTCAGAATGACTAGAATCAAAAAGACAACAAATAACAAGTGTTGACAAGGATGTAGAGGAAAAGGAACTCATGCAACTGTTGGTGGGAATGTAAGCTGGCACAGCCACTGTGGAAAATAGTATGGAGGTTCCTCAAAAAATTAAAGAAGAAATACCAGGGACCCCTGGGTGGCTCAGTTGGTTCAGCATCTGAATCTTGATTTCAGCTCAGGTCATGATCGCAGGGTCATGAGATGGAGCCCCATGTCAGGCTCATGCTCAGCAGGGAGTCTGCTTGGGATTCTCTCTCTCCCCCTCCCCCTCCCCCTGCCCATGCTTTCTCTCTCTCTCTTTCTCTCTCTCTCTAAAATAAGTAAATAAATCTTTTAAAAAAATAGAAATACCATGTAATCCAGTAATTTCACTACTGGACATTTACCCAAAAAAACCCCAAAAACACTAATTCAAAAAGACATATGCACCTTTATGTTTATAGCAGCATTTACAGCAGCCAAGATATGGAAGCAACCCAAGTGTGTCCATATATAAATGAAGGGATAAAGAAGAGGTGGTGTGTGTGTGTGTGTATGTATATACACGTGTGTGTGTGTGTGTAGTGGAATATTGCACAGCCATAAAAAAAGAGATCTTGCCATTTGCTACGACATGGATAGACCTCAAGAGTATTTTGCTGAGCAAAATAAATCAGAGAAAGACAAATACCACATAATTTCACTTATATGTGGAATCTAAAAAACAAAACAAATGAATAATCAAACAAACAAAATCAGACTCTTAAGAGAACTGGTAGTTGCCAGAGAGCAGGTGGGTGGGGGGAATGGGTGAAATAGATAAAGGGTATTAAGAGGTACATACATCCAGTTGTAAAATAAGTAAGTCATAGAGAAAAAGATTACAGCATAAAGAATATAATCATTAATATTATAATAACATTGGATGGTGACTACACTTATCATGGTTAGCACTGAGTAATTAGAATTGTTGAATAAATATGTTGTACACCTGTAACTAATATAACATTGTATATTAATTCTATTTCAATTTTTAAAAAACTCCCCAAATTTAGAGGTTTATAACAACCACGTAGCTCATCTTGCTTGTGAATCTGCAATATAGGCTGGGCTCGGGGGAGAGCGTTCATTCTTGCTCTACGCAGTATGAGTTGGGATGATTTGACTATGGCTGGAGGATCTACTTCCCGGTTCACTCTCACGGCTGCGTACTGCAAACTGGCACTGGGTCCTTTCCATACTGGTCTCTCCATGAGGCTCACTGGACTTTTTCCTAGCATGGAGCCTAGATTTTAGGAGCAAATGTTCTAAGAGGTAAAGAAGTGCAAGCTGGCAGTCTCTTCAGGCCTGGGCCCAGATATTACCGGACTTATACCTGTTAACAGTCTATTGGTCAAATAGTCACAGAGCCCTCCCAGGTTCAAGAGAAGGATTGTGTTAGGATACTTTGTGGGATACAAGTCTATACAACTCATGGCCAGAGAAATTCCTGAGGCAAAGAAATGCAGCTTCTGGTAGTAGAAAGTTGGATGATGCGAAGTGAGGAGATAAGGTTGAAGGGGCATGGCCGGGACACCAACAGGGTAGTAATACTTCCACCTGACCTACCAAAGGCTGTAAGCTCCCTGAATATTTTTAAGAACCTTTGACTGTGGAAACAAATATATACTCAATAAATGATTATTGAATGAATGAATGAATACAAGAAAATTGGCCCTAAATGTAAACAGGGGGAAAAAAACTAGAACCTAGCATAAGAGGGCAGGGGTCTGCAAACTATAAGCAGTAAGCCAAATTCAGTCTACTATCTGTTTTTATAAATAAAGTTTTATTGGAACACAGTTGTACCTATTTGCTTAAGTGTTGTCTATGGCTCTGTTCTTGCTACAATGGCAGAGCTGAGTCACTGTGACAAAATCTATGGCCCACAAAGCCAAAATATTTACTATTTCCTTACAGAAAACATTTGTAGGCTCTGTCACAGAGTATTGAAATCTGAACAGTCCACATCCATACTTATCAGTTCTCCCTTATTTTCTGTTCCTTCCTTTTATTGTTATTCATCTATCACTATGTACCCAAGGCTTAGTTTTAACTTAAGGGGAAAGTTGGGATTTAATCCTAAAATCCAGAAAAAATGGCTTGACTTGCACCATTCCTATTTTAACAGATGCAGCTACTTGAATGGAGGTAGGAAGAGGGAAGAGGCAAGGTTAGAGCAGAGAATCCAAAAAGTAAAATATGGTTGTTATTAAACAATTCATTTAACCGCCCTTTTTCTCTGATAAGGACAGACTATGTTATATTTATTCCATATCTGGCTGTCATCTTGCCAAGGAGGCTTCACTGGGTACCAATCAGGGTGCTCAGCAGTAAACAATAGAAACAAATTCTGGGTAATTTGCCCAGAAAAGACTGAATTAAATTATATGAGTAGCTCACTTCATATGTAGAAAGGCTAGAGAACCAGGTCTAGAGGCAACATAGCACGGAACAATATCCAAAATCTAAGAGACTGGTCCCATGAAGGTCACACGGCCTCTGCTGCTGGACAAGAAAATTTCTTCTTGTGTTGCTCCACCACCCCTTCCAGACCTTAGACCCGGCTACAGGAAATATCACTACTGCCTCTGGAAACTGAAGAGTGCTGCCCAGGATGCCACCCTCCAACCTCAAAACCGATTATGCACAGAATCACGTGTCACTAGTTTCTGAGTCTCAGTCTGACACAGGGGCACCTGGTTGTGAGTTGTAAGGCAGAGGCTTGTGTTTTAGCATCAGGGTAGTCAGAGAAAGTGAGAGTCTGGCTTCCATAGTTAGAATCAATCTGTCCGCAACCCCAAGGATCCTCAACTTGGAAATTTTCTTGACTTTTTTTAATGTTCCTGTGTCCAAATTTCTGCAGGAGCTCTGAAAGGTGATATGTATTTTTACATTCAACCATAACAATGTTTACTAAGGGTGGGCTGCATGAGAGCAATAATCCATGCTTTGATTACAGGCACATAATCTCATCTAGGTCTCAGTGTGCACTTACCTCCCTTACCGTGCTTACCAACAGAAACATTCATTGGCTGTGTTAAATTTGTCATTTCTCGACTCTCAAAAAACCTTCAATATTAAACAGAGAACAGGGATGTGGGAGAAAGGGAAAAGGTTTTTTAAAATGACTTTTAATGTACCTGTTAAACTGTAGGAGGAAGTATGAACATGTTTTCCCACCAATAGGAAAGTCTGGATAGAGGAAAAGTTTGAAGATACACTCTTAGGGAACAAATGGTGGAAAGAGGCAGAGTTTTCATGATATTTTGATGGTATTATAGCCCAGAAACAAGGAATGTCCAAATCATGACTTGATATTCATCACTCTTCCCTATAGAATTCCCAATGGAGGGAAAGAAATGCGAGGAATAATAGGCAAAAAGGAAATACATTATTACCTTCTAAATCATTAGACAAGATAAGCAATGCAAGACTGTTTCACTAAGTCTATGTTTAAAAACTTAGCTAAGACCTGCAGACAGAAGTAAGGCATCCTGCTCCCCTACATGTCAGCAACACATTCAATTATACTTGCAGACCCTGGTCCACTCACATATATAACTTCATGGAATAAGAAAGTAAGCACAGTGTTTTACAATCTGGGCATTACTGAAACTTTAGATGAGACAATTCTTTGTGCATAAAGGGAGAGCTAATCTGCGCATCATTGGAATTTTAGCAGCATCCCCTGACCTCTACCCACTAAATGACAATAGCACACATACACCCTTCCAGTTACGACAACCAAAAATGTCTCCAGACATTGACAAATGTTCCTGGGAGGCAAAATTCCCCCTGGGTTGGGAACCAATGGAGAAGAGAATCGCTGGCCTGTTTTTGGGAAGCAGATTCTGCTTTGTTCGGAGGAAGGAGCAAGAGCATAAGGCCTACATGGGTGCAGACTTTTCAAATGCAGTAACCTCACCCAGAAGTAAAAGCAAACAAACAAAAAAACACCCCGTGAATGTCCAGGCTCTTACTGTGTCCATTAACAGCTCTGTCCTCCTCAGGGAACCAGTATATAGGTGGGTAGAGAGAAGAGAAGTCATTACTTTCATTTTCATATTTGAAATATGAAATCCCCTTGGGATTGCAAACAGAGATTAAGGTTCACTGACAGTAGGCTATCCTCCAGCCACACAGGGTGTACTGGTTAATTCCGTGTGTCAATTTGACTGGGCTAAGGGGTGTCCGGATAGCTGGTAAAACATTATTTTGGGGTCATTCTGTGAAGGTGTTTCTGGAAGGAAAAGCACTTGAATAGACTGAGTAAAAAAAACCTGTCCTCATCAACGTGGGTAGGCAACTTCCAATCACAGAGGGCCTGAACAGAACAAAAAGGTGGAGGAAGAGCAAATCTCCTCTCTTACTTGAGCTGGGACATCCATCTTCTCCTACCGTGGGACACAGGCTCTTCTGGTTCTCAGGCTTTCAGACTTGGACTGAGGTGTGCACCATTGGCTCCCCTGGTTCTTAGGTCCTGGGACTGGAATTACACCAACAGCTTTCCTGGGTCTTCAGCTTGCAGACGGCAGACTGTGGGTTTAGCCTCCATAATTGTGTGAACCAATCTCTCAAAATACGTCTCTCTCTCTTTTTTTTTCTCTCTCCCTCTCCATCCATCCATCCATCCATCCTTCCTATTGGTTCTGTTTCTTTGGAGAACCCTGACTAATACACAGAAATAGGGGAGGCTTCCTAGGACACTAAAACTAAGAAAGCTCCAGGCAAATCAGGATAAGTTGGTTACCCTGTCAGAGCCCAACAGTATTTTAAAGTAGTGGAGCTTCCCTCAGACTTGGAAAAGTTCCCTCAATATCAATCACTTCATCAACTTTCCTTAGAATCATCGAGAATCTGTTTAGTTTAGTTATTCTCCCCAAAAGCCTCTAACATGAGCCACAGCAGCATATTAACTTAAACATCACATGTTACTTAGAGCAAGAAAGTCACCTTCTATTCTATTTTTCATCCCCTATGTGCAATCATGATGTTCAGACTGACTCACCAGAATTTATACTACAAGCCTAAATAAGACAAAGAATAACTCGAACTTGAAAGACATGAATTTTCTCCCATTTAATCCAGTAGAGTGAAATGGATGTCCTAAAACAAAATCTTCCTCCTCTGGTGAAGCTAAAATCTGAAAGAAGTTACAGTCCATTGTTCTTGCCTTCCTCATTTCTTATTTTGTTCACTCCCAGTTGGAGTTGCTTCACTCACACAGAGTAACAATTCCTTTGTTCACAGCTGTGGCCTGGAACATCTTCCACTAAGATGGGTGAAGCTCCCTCAAACGCATCTACAATTAAATTGGGTTAACCCAAACTGACTTGTCTCACTGCTCTGGTTTTCTCAAGTTCATAACAATCGGCAGAACATGTAAGAACGCCAATTGATCCTACACCCACAAAATACCAACTAATACCGAGTCGTGACAACAGCTTCTTTCCAAGCGAAGTTATTTCTCTAGATCCCAGCATATGGTATAATCCAGACCACATTCGTGTTGGCAGTCACAGAACAGCAGAGACTTAATGTTTTCTTGGGAAAGGTGGGTAGGCGAATAAAACAGTGGAGAGAAAATCAAAGACGTGTTTCATATTCTTCCTTTTTTGACTATAAGACCACCACCTATTTCATGAGATGATCACATTCCTTTTTGAGTTTTGAAGCAAACCTGAGTCCTGAAGGCATAGTGTTTGGGCACAATCTTTTAAATTTCCTTTTCAGACCTTAGATTTTAATAACACTGAATTTTTTCTTTGTTTCTACATCAACCTAAGGATTTCCATTTCTTTAAGCATTTGCTTAAAATGAAATCATCATCCATGCCAACTCCTACCCTGACCCAACCACAGTTGAACTCCCAAGCTTGACTCACATCTGTGATTTGGGCTTATGAAATGGACAAGTCAGAAGGAGCATACAGGCTTCTTGCTGTTACAGACCATGATGGTGAGGGACCAAGATAATGAATTCCAGGAGCTGAGGACAAGCCACATGAATTCAAAGCTGAATGCCACAGTGATTTTCCTTTCCTTGCATCCTCTTCAGAATAAGGAGGCACTAGATTTGGAACTACAATTCGAGCGCCACCTACCCAGGCCAAGCACTAAGAATTTAAATCCCAAATGTTTCACATGTCAGTGTTTCCTAGTTCCCTAAGGGAACTAAATGGCTTTTATACTTTAAAATACTGGCCCACGGTTGTGGCTGAACAATACAGTGAGGGGAAAAACAAGCTCTGGTGACCGAAAAAAAAAAAATTCTGTACCTAAAATATTTGCGTATTGAAGCACTGCCTATCTTGAGATGATCATCTTCTGACACCCCAAAGTACCTCTTTTCCTAACAATCTAATATTAACTCAAGGGACAGTGTCAGTTATCATAGGTGCACCAAGACTCGATCTCCCTAAACGGTACTTTGGCCCAAATACTAGTTCTTATGTACATATCCACATGAGCCCACACTGGATGTCAATATGTACCTGTTTGGTGGAAAAGGTTATATGCTATTATGATCAAAACAATCCTGTCCTGATTGTTTACCACGCACTGCTTCTCCTAATGGGATTTCACACCAAATAGGTGTAAGAAACAATAACCAAGTGGGAAACAAAATAGCTCTTAAGAATAGCAAAAAACATACACAGCCATAAACGTACACCTGTGTACAGCAAGCCTGAAGGTATGCCACCACAGCTCAAAACACTTTGGGTTTTCTAGAAAACAAAAAACTGATGGCAAAACCCAACAAAGCTGAACACTTCTCAATTTCATATGAGAAAAAGGAGACTATTGCAAGGAACTATCCCTGAAATATGCCCTGCTTAGAAATTGTTAGAGTAAAAGAAATACTTGCTCATGGAAAAAGAAATTAAACTCAACAAATAGAACTAGTCTTCAGAGAAGCAGAGTCAATATAGGGAACAGAAGAGTATAGTTGGTAAAGTGAGAGAGATTTGGTAGGATATTTTACTAAGGGGGGAGGGAGGCTGCTGTGAAAAACGCATTCAGGAATTTGGGAAATTAAAAACATAATTCTGGAAACGTAAAAGTAAACTCAGTGGAAGGCTAAAGAGCAGGATGAACCCTACTGAAGACAGAATTAGTGAGCTGGAATATCAGTCACCTTATTTTTGCAGGGAACATACAAAAGCAAAAAGGAAGAAAAGATAAGAGACAGAGGGGCTTTAAGGTCTCAGCTTCCAGACACCGGAAGGAAGATAACTGAAGAACAGAAAAATCTCCCTGTGTTGAAAAAAAGTTTGAGCATCCATTTTAGAAGAATCTGCCTTACCAAATGGAGAGCAAGAAAAACAATTATTAAAATACCTACAAAAGTCCAGCAAAATTTCAAGTATAAGATGAATATACTAAATTACCCAGAGAGAATAAAAAATTACAATAGGGGAACAATCAGCTTGACTTCAAGTTTCTCATTTGAAATACGGGATGCCAGAGGGTGAAGCAATAATGTCTTTCTGTTTCTGTGGGAAACTTTGACCTAGAGTTCCTTATCACTCTAAACCAGTGTGTAAGGCAGATGGCAGAAGAAATGCTTTCGATGAAACTTATCATCGCTTTTATACAGAATTAAGCAAGAATGTATTCCAGAAAGAATAAAGTATAACCCAAGGAGGAGGAATATAACAAATGAAAAAAGCAACAGTGAATAAAAATACAACTAAAAAATTGATACTAAGGCTGAGTAGCATAATACAAATGTTTTGATGTCAATGAAAATAGAAGCATAATAACAAGCATAATAAAATTCGATAGAATTTGATAATTTGATAAAATTTTGATATAGAATAAATTTGTAGGTTATTTCAAAAAAACATGGAAATTCCTAGAAGCAGTGCTGGGAGGGGCACTTGGTGGCTCAGTCAGTTAAGCATCTGACTCTTGGTTTCAGCTCAGGTCATGAACTCAGGGGTCATGAGAGCAAGCCCTAGTTGGGCTCTGAGCTGGACCTGGAGCCTGCTTAAGATTCTCTCTCTCTTGCCAATCTAATATTAGATTGTTAGGGTGCCTGGGTGGCTCAGTCATTAAGTGTCTGCCTTTGGCTCAGGGCATGATCCCAGCGTTCTGGGATCGAGCCCCGCATCAGGACACTGCTCAGCAGAAAGCCTGCTTCTCTCTCCCACTCCCCCTGTTTGTGTTCCCTCTCTCACTGCCTCTCTCTCTGTCAAATAAATAAATAAAATTAAAAAAAAAAAGATTCTCTCTCTCTCTCTCTCCCCCCCTCTAGCTCTGCCCTCCCTCTCCCCATAATCTTTCCTTGGGGAAAAAAGGAAGAAGCAGCAACAGTGCAGGGAGATTTTCAGTGCTGGGGGTAGGGTCACAATGGGAGGATGAGAGAGAGGTGATGGGTCCTGAAAAGTTTTGATGTTGACAGAAGGACATAAGCTAACGGTTTTATTAGAGATGGATCATTTAGCACCTTTCTACAAAAAATTCTTAAGTCTGGAACACATTTATCCAAAAAGGTTTCAGATAAGAGATTGTGGACCTAGTAGTCATTTAGTAGAAGGCATGGCAGAGGGCTTTTGCTCACACAGTATGTAAGTGCTGTGTTGTGGATAATATTGCAATTTGCTAATGCAAAGAGTTCTTAAAGGGAATAAGAAGCAGCTGCTCAAAAGAAAAAAACACAACCCTGTATTGCTTAAAAGACCACTAGATTGGTATTCCTCCACATGCCGTGTGGGGACCGCCTATAGCAGATGCTCTGAAACACCTACTACAGATCCTGGGGCCACATGGCAAACGTTCTAAGTAAGTTACTGTGGGTGAGAACCTGGAATCTCATGTTCATCTTCCTTAGAATCTGATGTTCATCTTCCTTAGAATCTGATGTTCATCTTCCTTAGAATTCCAAAAGCTCTTCATGTTTATCTCTCATATCATTTACGTCCCTCTGCTTTGTGCTTTGTGGATGTACTTATCTCTTCCCCATCATAAGATTCAAAGGTTCTGAAGGCAGAGACTGTCCTTGAATCCCCTGCAGTACACAGCATCCCGCCTTTCACAGAGATATGCACGGACAGACTCAATTGTGTTTATGTTTCTCCACAACATTATTATCTGTCAGAGTGTAAGAGGAATTGATTTCTCAAACAGAGCCCTGTGCAAAAGTTATTTAATAAATGTTTGAGAATGAAACCATTTTGTGCTCTTTTTGTCTAAAAAGAGAGAGAGAGAGAGAGAGATTATGGAAAACACTCCCTTCACCATGATCCTTCTTCATTAAAACTGGAGTTATTTAGATGTATGCATATATAAATGTAATGCATTGTTACAATGAAAATAAATAGCTTAATAGCTACAAAAGAGTGTGCAAAATATACATGGGAGACTTATAATTAAAAAAAAATTAGCAGGAAAGTGTTTTCTACAAGAAATCCCTACATTGGCCTGCTATCATCATCAATTCTCACAGTTAATGCCAACAGCAGAAAGGATACTTCTGGAGAATCCTGTCAGGTCCCAGACCCAACAGAAGATGAAGGGAACAGAGAGGTAAAGAACTACTGAACTACAAAGCTTACATACTAATCTATGCCTGCACCCTTTGTCTCTAGGTGTTTGATCAAAGGTGTTGAATATAAAAAGGGCTGACCTCGAATCATCCCAGGATAAATGGTAAGGAATTCCATAAGACACTACAAAAGCATGTGATAAAAATGCAATTTTCTTCATTATATAGGGAGATGTTAAATTGCACATAAACAAATACATTTCATTATTTGTTTTGAATGTTAACTTTCACTAATACTAATGTAAGTTTCCTTTACTGTTACGTAAGGTAAAACAAGGCTCTGAGGTGCCAATCTGGTTTGTGTCCTTCTGAGGAAAGAGTTCATGAACAGTGTTACAGCACATTCTCCCATAAAAATAGCTCTGAGAACATTTATGATTAGGCTTCCTGGAATAGATAATTTCCATTTCTATTCTTAACATTTATTCCTAAAATATCAAGGGTGGGGGGCATGATGGTACATAAACCATCTCTGGGCTCATGCTATTGATCTTGGAACTCTGAATATGAGATGGTTTTGAAAGTCACATCTCCACCTGTAAGGCTCAGAGGATAAGCTATTAAGTATCGTACCTGAATTATAATTCCCAATACCGTGAAAAGGAGAGGCCACATCAACAGGATGGAGCACAGAAAGGAAAATAGTCTTGTGGGAGTGATTCTGAGACTCCTTAATGTACCTTATCATTGATTCCCCAATAGAAACAGCAGGAGTCCTCCTAGCCTCCCATTGGGAAGCAAGTAATTATTCACTGGGAAAGGTAATTAAAATGCAGCTCTTATAGAAAGCAAATTTGCATATGTAAATCATACTATCGGATTAAAAAAACACTGAGAACAAAGGAAATAAAGTGTAAAATAAAAGAATTTAAGCTATAGCAAGATAAATGTCCCTATTTCCTTCTGCTAGTTTTCAGATCCTGATTCCTAAACTACCTCTAAACTAAAAAAATGGAAGTGACAAACATCGTGAATCAAAATAATACAAAATGAAGCCCTGTTCATGTTTGCAACTACATAAAATACATTGTATTACAAAGAATACCAATAATACTGAAATAACAGTTGTCAAAATACTAATATGTTTTGGTAATTAATGTGCTGCTTTATTAATAACAATATCTAGCAGCTGGTCTGCTAACTACCATAATTTTATAGTAAATTATATTACAAGATATCTGCAACAACTGTAATAGGAGCATAGAAGAGTCACCATCCCATCAAAACCAAAACGAGATATCACTTTTTAGAACAGCTATTATCAAAAAAGACAAGAAATACGAAGTGCTGGCAAGAATGTAGAGAAAAGGGGACACCTGTGCCCTGTTGGTAGTAATGCAAAATGGTGAAGATGCTATGGAAAACAGTATGGAGGTTCCTTAAAAGATCAAACTAGAACCACCACACAATCCAGCATTGCCACTTCTAGATATCTAGCCAAAGAAGAAACACAAATTTGACTAGCCCGGTGATGGGTATTAAGGAGGGCACCTATTGCATGGAGCACTGGGTGTTATATGCAAATAATGAATCACGGAACACTACATCAAAAACTAATGATGTGGGGCGCCTGGGTGGCACAGCGGTTAAGCGTCTGCCTTCGGCCTCAGGGCGTGATCCCGGCATTATGGGATCGAGCCCCACATCAGGCTCCTCTGCTATGAGCCTGCTTCTTCCTCTCCCACTCTCCCTGCTTGTGTTCCCTCTCTCATTGGCTGTCTCTATCTCTGTCAAATAAATAAAATCTTAAAAAAAAAAAACCTAATGATGTAATGTATGGTGACTAACATAATAAAAAATTTTTTAAACACAATAATTTGAAAAGATATATGCACTCCCATATTCACTGCAGCATTATTTACAATAGCCAAGACATGGAAACAATCTAAGTGTCCGTTGATAGATGAATGGATAAAGAAGGTAGAATAAAGAAGATATATACACACACACACACACACACACACACACACACTGAAATGTTGCCACTGAATTTAAACAACCCTTGCAATTTGGACTAGTGAACACTGGGGCGCTGGTGCCTGGACTTGCACAGTGGTTTCACTTGTGATAATTCTCACCACACAGGAAGCAAACTGGAGTCTCCTACGCAGCCCTGGGAAAGTGTGGGACTGGGGGAGCAGTGAGGCTCCCTTTGTAAAAGTACCCATGTCTGACATATTTGCTTGTTGGAGATAGGATTTCGAGTCACCAGAGCATGACCATGTCACCTCCAGGGACTTGGGTCTGCCTTGTGCCTAGAATCTTATTTTTTCCTTTTAAGATTTATTTACTTATTTTGGGGGGGGGGGTGCAGAGGGAGAGGGAAAGAGAATCCCAAGCTGATTCTGTGCTGAGCACAGAGCCCAATATGGGGCTCCATTTCACAGCCCCAAGATCACGAACTAAGGCAAAACCAAGAGTCAGAGGATTAACCTACTGAGCCACCCAGGTGTCCCTGTGCCTAGAATCTTAACTCTATTATTAGGTCTTCCTCTTGGAGTGTTGCTGTCATGTCTCCTTTTCTTCCTCAGCCCTGATTAGCTCTCGCTGATCACAGGAATTCAGGCAACTCCAGCGGTTTGTGGTGAAATCTAATAATTCCAGCGTATAATTTTCTCCCATTAGGATCTAATCTTATCTCTTCAAGCTGGGCTCCCCTATTCTTCATCATGAATGGCCAGTTGTAGACATCCCTCCAGCATGAGCTAGTAATTAGATTTTTCCCTTTCATGTTGATGCACAGTTGTGATAACAATCGATTCCTGGTGTGTTCTATGACCCATTGTGCAAAGCCAACCAATTGAGAATATAGAAAGAACACAGAGCAAATCCACAGCAGGTGGCTGGAGCCGTGGCTCTCAAGCTCTGCTGCATGTTACAATCGCCTAAGAAGCCTCTGAAAACTGCTGAGTCCAGAATCCACCCCAGACCACGTAAATCAGAATGTTTGGCATTGGACCCAGGCATCGTTACATTTTTATAATGACTGTGAAAAAAAAATGAAAATTAAATAGAATGATTATCTCACTACCTCTTTGGGCAGTAGGACTATGCATTACTGTTTTTCTGTTTTCTAATTTTCTTTGCAATTTTTGCTTTTTGTCATCACTATGTATGGCTTTTATGATCTGTAAATGATTAATCCACTTTCACTTTAATAAACGAGAATTTAAATAGTAATGGAAAGGCCTCATTCCTTATGGAAAGGCAAAAAAATCCCCCTTGCTCTGAGAAGTATGGGGAAAGATGGCAAATAGAGGGAGTGGGAGAAACCCAGACAAACTTCTTTTCCTCTCACTTCTGGGGAAAAGTTGAGCTTTTCAGTAAAGCACATGAGATGTCAACACTCCAGTTCTCAGTTTGGGGTTTGCGGACTTTGGTCAATCCTGCAACCTTCTGAATTGTGTGAAAGTACTGAGTTTCTATGAATATTTTCCCAGTAAAAGACTTGATTGAATGAAGCAGATTCTCAAGGAGATTCACAACCCTACTGCTTTAGAACCTCACTGTGTCAAAGTGTGATCTGAGAATCACCTACATGGGAAACACCGTGGGTTTTTGCTAAAATGCAGGTTCCAAGTACCACACCTGGGCACTGATTGAGAAATGTTCAGATAAACAACAGATACTTTTTTTAATAAGAACTGAGACTCAATTAATCCGTGGTTCATACTCACACTAAAATAAAATAAAATAAATAAAATAAAATAAAATAAAATAAAATAATAAAATAAATTCCATCAGAGTTCACATTGTGCTACATGAAAGAAGCCAGGCATGAAAGGCTCTGTATTGTACGATTCCACCTATACTGTGTTAGAGGTAAGCTTCCAAAGACAGAAATCTGCTCAGTGAGTGTCAGGAGTGGAGGGTAAGTGAGGGACTGACTAAAAGGGGGCATGGATGAACTTTTGGGGGTGACGGAACTATCCTAGATGTTGAGTGTGGTAGTAGTTACATGACGTATATGTTTGTAAAAATATATAGAACTGTATACCTAAAAAGGGTGAATTTTATCATATCTAAATGATACTTCAATAAACCTGACTTTTTAAAAAAATTCATTGTTCACCTGAAATTCACATTTAACTGGCCACCCTGCATTTTTATTTTCTAAATCTGGCAACCCTATCTGGTATCAGAGTAAATCAACTCCTTTTTTAAAGGAACCTTCAGTAGTTCTTAGGCACACCATCCACAGACGTTTTTGACCACAATGCTAGAGCTCGTTTGTGAACTTAATACTCTACCGGCAGTCACCGGACAAGCAAGATTATATCACACTTGTTTACTAGGGCCTGGGATAGCTCTGGTCCCTGCCTACAGTGCATTTGTACAGATACTGGAAACAACCATGCGCTTGATACCACTGACTGTCCAATTCTACAATGAACAGTAGCAAGGAGGAAGAAATTTTTGTTTTGATGATTACAGCCTGGCAATTTCTGAAAGTGTTAGTGCCTCTTTGTGGGCTAAAACCAGGAAACCTTGTTGAAAAGTTGCTAATGAAGAGGCAGCAAGGCAGTGTTTTCCTTTCTGTTTCAGAAAGGGACCTGCAGACTCTAATCACCCTTTTGGTAAGGGAACATTGCCACCTAGCAACAGAATCAAGGCTCTAGAATCAAGGCTCCAAACAAAGAATTGACTCTGGCTACTCATTTTAAAGTGCACAGATTTGCAAGTTTGAGTTTTGATTACTTTCCAGTTATCATTCAGGGTCTGTAAGCCTTCTATGGTATGCAGGGACAAAAGGTCATTTACCAGTAGAGTCCAGGTTTGTGAAAAGTGGAAAGGATCTCTAAAAAAGGACAGTAATACAAATAAGAATGGATTCTCTTTATTATGCACTGGTAAGTATGAGAATAAAAGGAAAACTAAATAGACTCTGTTGAAAGAAACTTCTGCCAAAAGCTTATGTGGATGAAATTCATATTTATTTTGCAGTTCATAAAATGTCCAAGTTCCTGACACATACAAAACGCTAAATAAAAATTACCAGAATAGAATCTCACACATAAAAGCAGCATGGCTTGGAAGCATTAAGCTTGGCTCCCACTTGAGATTCCAGGACCAATTAAGTGCTCCCCCAAAATCTAGCTAATCCTACAGTCTTCAAACTCATCCCAGCAAAATTCACAAAGTCTCATGCCATGTGTGTTTCTAATAGAGTGAATAAATCTTGCCATCAGAAAAGAGAAACTATTTAGTTAGAATTTCCCAAGCATTTGATGTAGGCTTTTTTTTTTCTCTTTTTTTGTAAGGGGGCTGCAGCTGGTTAGAAAAAGAAAACTCTTTTCAACTTGTCAATTTTATAGTCACTCTTGGCTTAGTGCCACCAATCTTAATAAATATGTCCTTTTGAGTTGTAGCAAAAAAGACTATATTGCTGTAATACGTATTTACTGTTTGATCCTTTTTTTTTAAGATTTTATTTATTTATTTGACAGAGAGAGACAGCCAGTGAGAGAGGGAATGCAAGCAGGGGGAGTGGGAGAGAAAGAAGCAGGCTCCCAGGGGAGCACGGAGCCCAATGTGGGGCTCGATCCCAGAACCCTGGGATCAGGCCCTGAGCCAAAGGCAGACGTTTAAGACTGAGCCACCCAGGCGCCCCATACTGTTTGATCTTTGACCCTGAAGAATCTGCCAAAAGTTATGTGGACGAAGCACGGAAGACTCAGATGTCTCTGGTGGGGCAGCGGACATTGGGTGGTGTTCCAGTAATCAAACGCTGTGTAACAAACCACCCTAAAACTTAATGGATTAACAAACAAGCAAACAAACAAACGACAATAACAATAACAAATCTTAAGGGATTAAAAGACCAACTACCTTTGTTTTGCTTATGAACCTGCAATTTTGACAGGGATCAGAAGAAAAAGTTCAACAGTATTGGGAAGCACTCCTCAGAGGCTGGAATTAGAATCATCTGAAGGCCTTTCAGTTACATGACTGGTGATTCTGTGATTAGAATCTTAGCTGAGGCTGTCAGCCAGAACACCCAAATGTGGCCACTTCTTGTGTCTGGGGCTTCCTCACAAACTGGTGGTTGGGTTCCAAAGGTGAGTATCCTTAGAGAGAAAGATCCAGAGAGAAGTTGGATTGCCTCTTGTGACTTAAATGTAGAAATCACTTACCCTCACTCTTGTGGGTTGAACTGTGTCCCCTCAAAAGACGCGTTCAAGTTGTAACCCCCAGTACCTGTTACCCAGTACCAGTGACCTTATTTAAAAATTGGGTCTTGGGGTACCTGGGTGGCTTGGTTGGCTAAGCATCCAACTTTTGATTCAGCTCAGGTTTTGATCTCAGGGTTGTGAGTTCAAGCCTCAGAGAGGGCTCCATGCTGGGTGTGTAGAGCCTACTTAAAAAAGGGGGGTCTTACTCAAATTAAGTTGGGGCCATATTGGATTAGGGTGGGCCTTAATCCAATGACTGCTGTCCTTAAAAGAAGAGGAAAATTTGGACATGGGACACACACAAAGAAGACTGTCATGTGACAATGGAAGCACAGATTGGAATGATGCATCTGCAAACCGGGGTGGCAAGATTTCCTGGCAATCACCAGAAGCTAGGAAAGAGGCTTGGAATAGACTTTCCCTCAGAGTTCTCCAGAAGGAATCAATCTTGATGATGCCTTGATATTAGAATTCCAAGAGAATACATTTCTACTGTTTAATTCACACAGATACTTTGTTACAGCAGCCCTAAGAAAGGAACACACTCCTGTTTTCCGGCATTCTATTCATTGAGACAGCCAGGAAATCCCACCCAACTTTAAGGGAAAGATAAATAGATTCCAACTTTTAGTAGGGGTTAGCAAAGCTCTGAAAGGGAATGTGGGACTTGAAATACTGCTATGGTCATTTTTGAGAAATACAATCTGCCATAATTAGAAAATCTCAATCCATAAGACTTGAATATCTTTGGGCAGTTGCTTTGCTGAACTCTATACCCTAGGGTATGTAAAGTTTTCAGCGTATTCTTCAATGGATGTTGTAAAGATAGTGGAATTAGAATTTCCTTCTTACCAGATTATGTGCGGGGTTAGTTTCAGAAGTGGAGATTTATTTTGGGAATACCCCCACACACACACACGCACACGCATGCCTGGATATAAACATACATATATTTTTTAAAGGCAACAAGAACAGAAAACATTTTTCACTTTCATTTATTCCCACAAAGAGAGCTTTGAATGGACTTCAGTGTATGGTTTAACATAAAATGAGTGACGATCTACAACATTCATCCACATGCCCACGCTAATTTAAGTAACTTTGTGGTCCAAGGAGCTGGACTCTGAGAATCTTCTGTGCTCTTCATTCCCAAGGGGCAGCCAATTCATGGACTGTGGCTGCCCTGACATGAGATGTGGGGTATGAGATATGGTGGACTATTAACTCCCTTCTGCATAATGTCAGTGACACCTGCTAAGGAACAACTCTTTGTGCTTTCTGTTCAACTCTGAATAAAATGAATGACGGCCCCTAGCTAAACAAGCTGTGAGCCCTGGGAGCAGTCACAAAGCAGCTGAACGTGTTTCCTAGTGCGAGTACCCTCATTTCTCTATCAATGAGCTTTCCTGCCTTTATGTTTTCCCACACGGGCAAAAGTTGGAGAAGGGGATGGAAACAGTGCTTGAAGCAGAGCAAGACTGAGGCATCTCCCATAGACAACTTCCCCCTCTCCATTTGGGACTCTCTCATACTAGCCCTCTTATTGTAGAAGGATGTGTGTACAGAGATACCCAAAGAAATAGTATGTGTCTACAGAGATGCCCGAAGAAATAGGATCCAGGAATGACTTTCTATGTAACAAAAGACCAGTCTCTGAGCTCTTCCAAACCACAAACTCTCCTTTGGTGAGAAGTTCCTGAGCCCCAAGTACATGAAAAAGATCACTGGCATGGGAAGCTTATCTCCCTAGTCTCTTAGTTCTGCCTTTTTCTACCTAATGGGTCGCTGAAAAATCTTGGCACTTCAAGTTGGAAAACTCAAACACAATGATAGTATGCAGTATTATTCAATAGATTACTAAAATAATAAATTCAATTTCTCAGACTCTAGGCTTTACTTGCTCTCTAAGTCTGCCCCATGTGATAGGAGCCAAAGGTTGCTTTTCTAGGACTAGAAACCAGAACCTAGGGCAGGTGGAGAGCCTGGGGGAATCAGGTGAGCCATACTGCCCCTGAATTTTCAACTCTTCTAGGAGTAAAGGACAATATTGGTAGACAAGGTGGCTCCAGTGGCTTATTTCATCACACATTCATGGGGAACCTCCACATATCCTTTGTCTTTTTCTTTGTGGTCTCACCCTCTTTGGAGTCTTTGAGAGGTATTGTTCCACTCAGCCCTTGAAGAAGGCTGTGTCCCACGTTGGTATGTAAAGAAGTCTATTTTAGAAAAACACTCTGAAGGACTCAGGGAAAGGGATCATATTATGTGCATCTTACTGTCAAATGTTCAGGGAAAAGATTAATATAGAGACAGAGTAATGGATAACATTTTTAAAAATACAGGAATTCATAAAACTTTTTTAAAGTTTGCAATTATTTCCAAACATAATGCCTTAAAATATTGCCCACAAAGTACCAAGTGACTTATCAGAGATGCCAAATAAGAAATAAGGGGAAATAAGGGAAGCTAAAAACAAGGGATTGATTACAGCTCTGAGTAATTAGATCCCCTCCCCTTCTTTGCTTTCTACCCATTACTGAACAACCAAATTCATTTCCTTCTTTTTTTTATGTTTT
This sequence comes from Ailuropoda melanoleuca, assembly GCF_002007445.2. Classification (NCBI taxonomy): domain Eukaryota; kingdom Metazoa; phylum Chordata; class Mammalia; order Carnivora; family Ursidae; genus Ailuropoda; species Ailuropoda melanoleuca. The sequence continues at coordinate 32,165,727 of NC_048234.1, forward strand.
TTTATTATTTTATGTTAGTCACCACACAGAACATCCCTGGTTTTTGATGTAAAGTTCGATGATTCGTTAGTTGCGTATAACACCCAGTGCACCGTGCAATACGTGCCCTCCTTACTACCCATCACCAGCCTATCACATTCCCCCATGCCCCTCCCCTCTGAAGCCCTCAGTTTGTTTCTCAGAGTCCATAGTCTCTCATGCTTCATTCCCCCTTCTGATTACCCCCTTTCTTTATCCCTTTTTTCCCCTACCAATCTTCCTAGTTCTTATGTTCCATAGATGAGAGAAATCATATGATAATTGTCTTTCTCTGCTTGACTTATTTCACTTAGCATTATCTCCTCCAGTCCCGTCCATGTTGCAGCAAATGTTGAGAAATCATTCTTTTTGATAGCTGAGTAATATTCCATTGTATATATGGACCACAGCTTCTTAATCCAGTCATCTGGTGAAGGGCATCATGGCTCTTTCCACGATTTAGCTGTTGTGGACAGTGCTGCTATGAACACTGGGGTGCATATGGCCCTTCTCTTCACTATGTCTGTATCTTTGGGTTAAATACCCAGGAGTACAATGCCTGGGTCATAAGGTAGCTCAATTTTTAACTCTTTAAGGGACCTCCACACTGTTTTCCAGAGTGGCTGTACCAACTTGCATTCCCACCAACAATGTAGGAGGGATCCCCTTTCTCCACATCCTCTCCAACAATTGTTGTTTCTTGCCTTGTCTATCTTTGCCATTCTAACTGGCGTAAGGTGGTATCTCAGTGTGGTTTTGATTTGAATTTCCCTGATGGCTAATGATTTTGAACATTTTTTCATGTGTCTGTTAGCCATTTGTATGTCTTCATTGGAAAAGTGTCTGTTCATATCTTCTGCCCATTTTATGATTTGTTTATTTGTTTCTCGTGTATTGAGTTTGAGAAGTTCTTTGTAGATCTTGGATACCAGTCTTTTATCTGTAGCATCATTTGCAAATATATTCTCCCATTCTGTGGGCTGCCCCTTAGTTTTTTTGACTGTTTCCTTGGCTGTGCAGAAGCTTTTATCTTGATGAAGTCCCACAAGTTCATTTTACCTTTTGTTTCTCTTGCCTTTGGAGATGTGTCATGAAAAAGTTTGCTTTGGCCAATGTAGTAGAGGTTGCTTTCTATGTTCTACTCTAGGATTTTGATGGATTCCTGTCTCACATCGAGGTCTTTCATCCATTTGGAGTTTTTTTTTGCGTATGGTGTGAGAGAGTGGTCAATTTTCATTCTTTTGCATATAGCTGTCCAATTTTCCCAGCACCATTTATTGAAGAGACTGTCTTTTTTCCACCGGATGTTTTTTCCTGCTTTATCAAAGATTAGTTGCCCAAAGAGCCGAGGGTCCATTTCTGGGTTCTCTATTCTGTTCCATTGGTCGATGTGTCTGTTTTTGTGCCAGTACCATGCTGTCTTTGTGATCACAGCTTTGTAGTACAGCTCGAAATCCGGCATTGTGATGCCCCCAGCTTTGTTTTTCCTTTTCAACAATTCCTCAGTGACTCAGGACCTTTTCTAGTTCCATACAAATTTAAGGAGTATTTGTTCCAGTTCTTTGAAAAATGTCACTGGTATTTTGATCAGGATAGCATTGAAAGTGTAGATTGCTCTGTGTAGCATGGACATTTTAACTATGTTAATTCTTCCAATCCATGAGCATGGAATATTTTTCCATCTTTTTATGTCTTCCTCAATATCTTTCAAAAGTGATCTATAGTTTCTAGCATATAGGTCCTTTACGTCTCTGGTTAAGTTAATTCCAAGGTAACGTATGGTTTTTGGTGCTATTATAAATGGGATGGATTCCCTAATTTCTCTTTCTTCTGTCTCGTTATTCGTGTATAGAAATGCAACTGATTTCTGGGCATTGATTTTGTATCCTGCCACCTTACTGAATTGCTCTATAACTTCTAATATTTTGGGAGTGGATTCTTTTGGGTTTTCCATATAGAGTGTCATGTCATCTGCGAAGAGAGACAGTTTGACTTCTTCTTTGCCGATTTGGATACCTTTGATCCCTTTTTGTCTTCTGATTGCTGTTGCAAGGACTTCTAGTACTATGTTGAATAATAGTGGCGAGAGTGGGCATCCTTGTCGTGTTCCTGATCTTAAGGGAAAGGCTTCCAGCTTTTCCCCATTGAGAATAATGCTTGCAGTAGGCTTTTCATAGATGGCTTTTATGAGATTGAGAAATGTACCCTCTATTCCTACACTCTGAAGGGTTTTAATCAGGAAAGGATGCTGTATTTTGTCAAATGCTTTTTCTGCATCAATTGAGAGGATCATATGGTTCTTGAGTCTTTTCTTGTTGATATGATGTATCACATTGATTGATTTGCGAGTGNATTTTATGCCTTTTTGTTGTCTGCTGTTGCAAGGACTTTTAGTACTATGTTGAATAAGAGTGGCAAAAGTGGGCATCCTTGTTGTGTTCCTGATCTTAAGGGAAAGGCTTCCAGCTTTTCCCCATTGAGAAT
>NC_048234.1:32168322-32168548 GCF_002007445.2 Ailuropoda melanoleuca
AATGTACCCTCTATTCCTACACTCTGAAGGGTTTTAATCAGGAAAGGATGCTGTATTTTGTCAAATGCTTTTCCTGCATCTATTGAGAGAATCATATGATTTTTGGCTTTTTCCTTCTGGATAAATTTATGACACTGATAGTTTTGCGAATGTTGACCCACCCTTGCATCCCAGGGATGAATCCCACTTGGTCATGATGGATAATCCTTTTAATGTACTGTTGGAT
>NC_048234.1:32168681-32169294 GCF_002007445.2 Ailuropoda melanoleuca
ATAGAATGAGTTTGGTAGCTTTCCTTCTGTTTCTATTTTTTGAAATAGCTTTAGGAGAATATGTATTATTTCTTCTTTGAATGTTTGGTAAATTCCCCAGGAAAACCATCTGGGCCTGGAGTTTTGTTTTTTGGAAGGTTGTTTATCACTGTTTCAATCTCTTCATAATTAATTGGCCTGTTTAAAGAATCAATTTCTTCCAGTTTCAGTCTTGGTAGTTCATAGGTTTCCAAGAAGGCCTCCATCTCTTCCAGATTGCTTAATTTATTGGCATAAAGCTGTTGATAAAAGTTTCTAATAATCCTTGCAATTTCAATGGTGCTGGTCGTGACCTCTCCNGTTGGTTGTGACCTCTCCTTTTTCATTCATAATTTTATTAATTTGGGTCCTTTCTCTATTCTTTTGGATAAATCTTGCCAGTGGTTTGTCAATTTTATTAATTCTTTCAAAGAACCAGCTTCTAGTCCTGTTGATCTTCTCTACTGTAGTTCTGGTTTCTAATTCATTGATTTCTGCTCTATTCTTGGTCAACTGCTTCCTCATGCATGGATTAGGCTTGTCCCTCTGTTGCTGTTCCAGCTTCTTGAGGTGAGAATATAAAAACTGCATTTTA
>NC_048234.1:32169394-32171699 GCF_002007445.2 Ailuropoda melanoleuca
TAAGCAGAGGGAGAGGGACAAGCAGACTCCCCACTGAGCAGAGAGCCTGATGTGGGCCTCGATCCCAGGACTCTGGGATCATGACCTGAGCTGAAGGCAGATGCTTAACCAACTGAGCCACTGAGGCATCCCCTGCANAGACTGAGAGAGAGCATGAGCTAAGCAGAGGGAGAGGGACAAGCAGACTCCCCACTGAGCAGAGAGCCTGATGTGGGCCTCGATCCCAGGACCCTGGGATCATGACCTGAGCTGAAGGCAGATGCTTAACCAACTGAGCCACTGAGGCATCCCCTGCATCCATTTCTCAAAATCTGTCCTAGTATCTATGTGGAAAATGAGATTTACCATTTAACCTCTCAGAGTTTTGTACCCCTGATGGCTTCCTACTTAGTATAGTCAAACTGCTTTTTTTTTTTTTTAACCACAACCCACAGTAAAAATTATTGTATTCAAAAGAAAAGTTAATTGTGCTGGCCCACACCTGCTTTACGTGCACACGTACTGAACGGAAAATTTCATCCAACAGCCCTTACTGTCCTTCTAGTGACACACCAGTATGCTCTGTTCTGTTTCATTCCTTTAAAGAAAATTCTGTTCGCAGCCCAGTAAGTAGGTTTCACAATCCACTACTGGGTCATGATCTATGGTATGAAAACACGGGGCAGAATGCTTCAGACATTTGATCTGTCTACTCCTCACGGAACTGCTGCGGGTGTGGAATGCGAGGCTTTCCCACCTTTGCTTCAGTCCTCTATGGGTCAAAGTCCTCCATTTGTGCCTTACTTGCAAAGCCCAGCTTTCTTGAGCTCTTTCCCTCTCAGTAGGTAATTAATGTGAGATTCCCCTTTAAAATACCCCTTTGTTACACTGAAAGCCTGTTTTAAACTGTTGCATCTACACAAAATCCTAAAAATAGAATTTGGTCAAAGAGTTAAAAAAAAAAAAAGACAAATGTCCTGTGATTTAAGGCACTCATTTTCGGTGTCGCTCTCAAGGCACGTAATGTTCTTACTGTAAGGGTTGAAAGGGCTCAATCCCTCTTAGTACAGTTTGTCATTATAAACAAAGTGTGAATTTAAAAACAAAAGGAGAAAAACAGCCAAGCAGTGTAGAATTAGATAAGGATACCTCCTATAGATTAGATAATCATTAACTTTGTTCCCGAGTGACCAGTGTCCGAGGATGACTCGGTTTATTTAAGGTCTCCGAGAGATAGTCCTCAAAGACCTTGACATGTGGAGGAGGCTTTTATCCCTACACCGGAAAAACAACAAAACTTGACCAAAATCTTAAAACGAGATAATCCCAGGCCATTTTATCTTAAATGATAAAATTTGACCGTGGTGTGAAAACACAAGATGGGAGAAGTGTAAGGCTACAAACTTGCAATGAGTACTAAGTCAGTCGTACAGATGTAATGCACAGTGTAGTAAATATACACAACGATATTGTATTATAATCATCAAACTTCCTAAGAGACTAGATCTTAATTATTCCAACCACTTAAAAGAAATGATAATTGTGTGATGTGGTAGATTGTACCTAATTACTGCTACAATGACAACCAGACAAATGTATCAAATCGATGTGTTGTACACCTTAAACTAACGAAATGTTATATGTCAAAAATATTTCAATGAAAGAAAACCCTAAAATCAATTTACTAAATAGCTCTAATTTCTTTACACCAAAGTCAAACTAAATCTTTCCTAGGAACCTAGTGCCTTGGGGGCACCTGGGTGGCTCTGTTGGTTAAGCACCCAACTCTTGATTTCAGCTCAGGTCATGATCTCAGAGTCGTGGGGCCGAGCCCCGCATTGGGCTCTGTGCACCGTGGGGAGTCGGCTTGAGATTTTCTCTCTTCTCCCCCACGTGCATGTTCTCTCTCTCAAATAAATAAATAAAATACTTACCAAAACAAAACCAAAAAAAAAGAAATACTCTAGTGCCTTATTTTATACCAGATATTGTATTCCAAGACCTGAAAACCTATGAGGGCTCAAAGGTGTTATCTTCATATCAGTCATACTCTGGTTCAAGTGAAATGCTGGCTGTTTGGGGATGAGTGGCAAGAAGGGCAAATTTGAAGCTATGGAACATGGTTTTCTTGGTTTCCTGTTCTTTACGGATGCTTAGGCTTATATTATTTTCTATAGTTGCTCTCTTCTCCAGTGTAGTTAATATAATAACCTTGTAACTATATAATAATAAGTTTAAATTGGCTAATGCCTCAAAATTTTTGATATAGATTTCCATTCATTTTTTATTTTTTAAAAATTAAATATTAGACTTTTTTTTTAATTAC
>NC_048234.1:32171728-32178104 GCF_002007445.2 Ailuropoda melanoleuca
TTTTTTTTAGACTTTAATTCCTCCCTGAGAATTTAATAATGTGAGGCATTTCATACAGTTCAAATCAGGGCATTTTAATATTGCCAGCATTTATTATTTGGAGTAGATTTATGCCTTCATTTGAATTCGTTGCCTAATCTCCAGCGAGCTCTCTTGAATGCCCTACCTGGGAAAATCTAAGGTAGAAAACAGACTGGGGAGCGCATTTTGAGCCTAGAGCATTGGGATAGCCTTGAGGAAATTTAATCAATGCGCTGAGACTCATTTGAAAGCCTTTGGGGTCCCACGGCTGACCTCAGGAGGACTCACAATGGGATGGTGATGAGGCCGGAGAGCACCCAGCATTTTCCCAGGAAGAACGGCTGCCCTCGTGTAGGGCTGAGCCCTGTGTGTTAAGAAACCCAGATGTTAGAAATACTGGGGGCATAGGGAGAGAGACGTCTTCCCCTCCCTTATTGTGTCAGCCGAAGTCCGTAAAGGTGAGTGTCTGCTTCCTCAGAGCTTTTGGACACTCAGCGTTCATTCTCCTTGTCAGGCCCCCTTCCTTCTCCCAGGATGAAGGAGTGGCTTATTCCAGCTGTTGAGGTCAGCAGTAGGGTTGTTCATTACACAGGGTCAGCCACCTCCTTCTGGCTATCTTCTGGATCCTGCCTGTCCCCGTTGCCTGCCATTGCCTGGTAAGTCCATTCCATTTGGTGAGGGAAGAGGAGAGAAAGACTAGCCTGGACATGGCTCTCCTTCCCAGCCTGCAGTCCACCTTGAAAACTGGCTACTTTATTCCCCATTAGAGCCTATTGGGCTTCTGTAAATAGGTTTCAGCTGGGTCCAGAACTTTGAAGGAGAGAACAGTGGGATTAACTAGCATCCCAGAAACAACACAGATGGCGCCATGTTCCTTCACGTGTCAAGAAAATNACACAGATGGCGTTCCTTCACGTGTCAAGAAAATACAACAATTAACTCTGAAGTCCCACTACCACGGCTTCTGTCCTAGGCAAGAATGACCATCTTCCTCAGTTCCAGTTAGAAATCCTGGCGAAACCACCTCACACCCGTTAGGATGGCTACTCTCACAAACCAACAGACCCCAGGAAGTGATGTGTGTCAGTGAGGATGTGGAGAAAGAAGAAGGCTCCCGCGTTGTTGGTGGGAATGAGAACTGGTGCAGCCGCTACGGAAAACAGTATGGAGCTCCCCCCAAAATTAAAACTAGAACTACCATATGATCCAGCAACTCCACTTCTGAATACATACCCCAAAGAACTGAAAGCCGGGTCTCCACTAGGTACTCGTACACCCATGTTCACAGCAGCACTATTCACAGTAGCCCAATGTGGAAGCAACCCGAGCAGCCATTGTTGGATGAATGGATAAATAGAATGTGGTATATACATATGTGAGGTAACAGAAAATAGGTATATCGGTCTCTAAAATACATATATTTAAAATATATATATATGGGCTCCTCAATCCTGCCACCGGGCCCCTAAAACCCTTGTCATTTCCTAAGTGGTAAAAGCAATAGGAGCGTCTCTTGTTCTGATGAGGTGACTCTGGGTGGGCTTCTGGATGGCTGCTGGAGGGGCGTTGGTCACCAAAAAGACCAAGACATAATTAGAAGCTTGGAGTTTTCAGCTCAGCTCCTCCTTCTCTAGAGAGAGGAGAGGGGCTGGAAATGGAGTTAATAATTGACCTTGCCTACGTGAGAAAGCCTCAAAAAAAATTTCAGTAGTATGGGGTTCTGAGAGCTTCCAGGTCAGTGAACACATCCATGTGCCAGGGGGGTGGCACGTGCCACACAGGGGACAGAATCTCCTCACTTGGAACTCTCCCAGATCTTGCCCTATGTATTTTTTTTTAATCTGGTTGTTCATCCATATCCTTTATTATCTCCTTTAATAAACTGGTAGATATAAGTAAGTGTCCCTGAGTTCTGTGAGCTGTTCCAGCAAATAATTGAATCCAAGGGGGAGGAGGTCATGGGAACCTCTGGTTGTCGCTAAGTCAGACAGAAGATGTGGATAACCTGGGGACCTACTCCTCGCTATTGGCATCGAAGTGGGGCACAGGCTTGAGGCCTTACCCTGTGGGATCTGACACTAACACGAGGCAGAGAAGGTCAGAAGTGAGTTACACTGCAGGACCCTTAACTGGTGTTGCAGAATTGCTTCATGGGGGAAAATGCCCACACCTCTGGTGTCAGAAATGTGGTGAGCTCAGTAGTCTTGTGGGAGTAAACACTGGGTTTTTTCTAATGCAACATACAATGGAGTAGCCACATGCACAGAGATGGAAAGTAGGATGACAGGAGCCAGGGCCGGGAGGAGGGGAAGTTGTTTAATGGGTAAAGAGTTGAAGTTTTGCAAGCTGGTTGGTTGCACAACAATGTGAATGTACTTAATACTACTCAACTGTACATATAAAAATGAGTAAGATGGTAGATTTTTGGGTTATTTGTATCTCACCACAATTTTTTTTTTAATCCTGGGGAAGATTTGTGATGAATGCCCCTTGCATCAGGGGCTCACTCCTGAAGCCATCAACTGTGGCCAATGGGCAGGGTCAGCTCAGAACATCTGAGTCTCCACTCCTACCAAGACAGGAACACTGCGTGTCTGCTGCTGCTGGCCTTCATATAATTTGAAACTAGTAAGACGTTGGAAAGCTCTGGAATCCTGTGGCTGAAAAATATCTGTGGCAAAGAAAATCATAAATGGAACTGAAGCGTCCTTGGAATTTTTGCAGAAGAAACAATTCTGTATTTTTTTTTTTAACCAGTAAAAGGAAGGGGTGAAGTATTTCTTCTCTCTGAGTTGTCCAAGCATGGAAGAATAAAATTAATAAATCTCAGAAGTTCAATGTGTGATGCCAGGACAGGAAGGGCAGGAGAGACAGGACTTTTTTTTTTTTGCTGAGGCCCTAGGATAAAGTGTTCTTGCATGATCAGTGTTTCCCATTGATGTATGATCTTCTCAGATCAGGCATTTAAGGTCATGTGCAACTTGCAGCAATAAGGATTTAGTGATTTTAAAATAAAAACGTCTTTTTTTTGTAATGTCACCTAGCACTTTGGTTCAGGATAAAATGTTAATCATTGATTTTCTGTTGAAACTTGGTTTTCCGCTGGCCAGTACCTCATACTGAGTAGTCTTACCCGCATGGGTGATGAACTGGAATGTCTGAGAGATAGTGTACATCAGCAAAACAGCTCAGAATTCTGATTATTGGCAGAATTTGAGATGAGGTCATCAGGCTGAGCTGTGCAAAGGAGGGGACGGAGAGGAGAGGTATACTGTTTGCCTTCCCAGCCCTCTGCCTTGCCTCTGTGAAGACCATCCCACTGTGGGATCGAACTAATCCCACCTCACTTCAGTATTGGGGCCAATCCCACTTCTCTGCATCCCTGGGTGCAGGACTAGGTGTGTGACCCAAAGGCCCTGGAGTCCTTTCAAGGTGATTTTTGAACTAGAAACAAGGGAAGAGAGTCTTTTCTTCTCTCATGGCAAAGACGGACAGTCCCTGGCCATGGTTTCAGGCCTGAGGAGAAAGCCAGTTTGAGAGAACGAAATGAAGTGAAAAGAGAAGCAAAAGATGGGGGACAAAGACATATGCAAATACACAGCTTAGAGCACATGGGGGTTTTGTCCAGGCTGTCCCTGGAACAAAGCCTCACTCTTGTCCACCACCTTGAGGTTTGCCTCCAGGTTCCATGAATGGATTCATGTCCCCTCTGCCTAAGCTGGTCAGAGTTGAGTTTCTATCATTTTCAATGGAAAGCGTCCAGGGATGCAGCCCAGGGCATCCGCACAGGCCACCCAGCACTCATAGGATGAGGAGGTGTTCCTCGAAGAGAAACTAGTGCAGGATTGGACTACTGCCTTCCCTTCCTGAGAAGACAAAGAGTAGCAGGAAGTAGGCTTGAACGCTGGGCTCTGCCTTCTGTTCGCATCACTAATGGTGCCATCTTGGATGAGTTCCCTTCTAGAACTCTGTGACAAGGGGCTAGACAATGCCATCCCAAGGGCATTTCAGCTTATATTCTTTCAAATATTGAAATGTCATTTTGATTTATGTTCCTTAGTCTTCTCTTGGTTTTGACCTCAACTCTGCCTTTAGTTCTTTGCCTGAGTCTTGCTCACTTTAACAGGGTTTAAATGTTAGTCCTTCCTGTGTTGGCTAGAAGGAGTAAGACAGGGAAAAATAGTGTACCCTGTATCTCCCCAGTTGAGTTCTCAGATATGTTATTGGCAGCATAGGGCATAAGGAAGGCAGAAGAAAGAAGAATCACCAACTGTCCTTGGCATTTTCTGTTCCTGAGGCCGAATGCTGCCATGGGGCTGATGTTTTGCGGCAGGACAGAAGTGGCCCAAAATGCAGGGGTTATGAACAGAGTTGAGATCTGTTCTTTGGGTNTTGAGATCTGCTCTTTGGGCGGTGGGTAGGGTTGCTACTTTGGAAGACTTGGAAAAACTCCCTGTGTAGGTGTGAGTTTCCCCAACCTAATCATATCAGAGCCTCTTGACAGCCTGGGATTGTTGTTCTTAAACAAAATACATTGGGCTTTCTCTGTTCTTTTCAGAAAGTATCTTGTCTGGGTCGTGAGGAGGGGAATAGTGTATTGTCTCTTGAATAGGATACGTCCCTCTGAAAAACACTCTTGCTTCTTCCTTTGAAGTACGTGTGTGGCAAAAAGTTAAAGAAGATTACGATTGGTTGACACCATGACTTTTAGTTTGTGTTTGTGTTGGGAGAAATTTAAAAATGGGTCAGAGGATTCCTTACAATAATTCAGCTTTCAGAGAGTTGGCTGATCTTCACAGCAAAAAATCCTTGGTTGGCTGCCTGCTAAGGAGGGAACTTCACCAGTTCTGGACTCTGGGGCCATCTGGACTGTTGGGAAGTCTTACTCTCAGACACGCAGGGGAGTTTTGTATTTATATTGATATTGTATTTAATAGAGAATAAAGCAGACGAAGTCTGTTCTCTAGTTTCTTTCTCTTGGTATGCTCTAATTTTTATTTCTGGGGGATCAAAAGAATCAAAGGGTGGAATGAGTCCAAGAAGAGAGACATCCCCAGNTCCCCAATTTTGGTTGTCCCTAAAGTAGCTGGATCTCACAGTATCTTCTGGACAAGCATGACAGGAACCTGAGCAGATCTAGCTCCTCCGTGGGCTGACCCACCCCCACCTTCTGCTCCTACCCATCGAACAGAATCTTCTCGTCAGATCTTATCCCTGGTTTATTTCTTCCTCAGGCCCATGGAGAGGAGTAGGTTGAACAATCATTGGCTCAATTAATTTATCTTGCTTAGTTATATAAAAAAAAGAAAGAAAGAACGAAAGAAAGGTGTGTATGTGTGCGCATGTGCTCACACACAGACCCATGTATATGCACGTGCACATATGCATGTGGCCTTTAATTTGTTTTTTTTTTTACATTCGGAATCAAAATTTGCTTAATATCTATTACATAGAATAAAGAAGCAAGATGCAAAGCAGTGCTTATATTATGTTACCTTGTGTGTAAAAGGGGGAAAGGGAATAATTACATATTTGTATTTGCCTGGATTTGTTAAAGAACCTTGGACAGATATGAAAGGAACTGACAAAGTGTCTACTCGTGGAGGTGGGATGGGAGCTAGCTGGGTGGAGGGTTAGGAAATTTTCACTGTACATCTTTTATATGTTTGATTTTTGAACCATGTGAATATATTACCAATTCAAAAAATAAACTCAGTACCTAAACTAAAATTTTCTCTGTCTATGCTCTGAGTTTCTATAATGTTTGAACATTTTATTTTTTAAAAAAGATTTTATTTATTTATTTGAGAGAGAAAGAGAATGCATGAGCAGGGGGAGGGGCAGAGGGAGAAGCAGACTCCCCGCTGAGCAGGGAGCCATCTCAGGACTGGATCCGAGGACCCCAGGATCATGGCCTGAGCTGAAGGCAGACACTAAACCCGACGAACCACCCAGGCGCCCATGATGGAACATTTTAAAAACAATCATGTGTTATATCTGCCTCGGGAAAACTTCAAAAGGGAGAAAATTGTTATGAAAACAGGACATGCTGTTAACATTTTTCCTAGGTAAGGAGATCTAGGAAAACAAAGGCAAAGTACCAGATATTTCTCCAGGGACCAGGAGTGTGTGTACATGCACCAAGTTCAAAAAGTAGGGAAAAAGAAGGACTCTGCCACCACGGGGTCTTCTAAGGCAAACGTCTCTAAATTTAGATCACCAATCAGTCAGAAAGCTTCTCTATTCAGCAATTACAGAAGGATTGAAGACCAGCCTGATGGCAGCGGCTAACTTGCTGATAAATGGATGAAGCCAGGTGATAATGAGCTTGGGGTGGAAAAGGACCGCAGACCTA
>NC_048234.1:32178122-32184158 GCF_002007445.2 Ailuropoda melanoleuca
AAAAAAAGGCTGGATCAATTCCGGGGCTGGCAGAACAAGGGAGCAATACGTGCCAAAAGGCACAGGAACACTGTATGAAGCCCTTGCCTGCAGTTTGGAGAGGGTGCAGCATTTTCCCCAGGGAGTGGGGGTGGGGGGGCGGGGAGCGAGGCAGAGGGGCGAGGCAGAGGGGCAAGGCTCAGGCTGGTACAACTGCCTTCCCAGCACCTACCCTTCAGTTTCTAGATCTCAGATCGCCGGGGATTCAGTTTGTGTTTCTCTGAGCTTGCTGTCTTCTGGGAGAATGTAAATAATCTTGCTGACGCCTCGAAGTCATTTTTATTTATTGTTATTTCTTTTTTAAATTTAAATTTAATTAATTAACATGTAATGTATTATTTGTTTCAGGGGTACAGGTCTGTGATTCATCAGTCTTGTATAATACCCACTGCTCATTGCAACACGTGCCCTCCCCAGTGTCCATCACCCAGTATTTTATTTTATTTTTTATTTTTTTAAAAGATTTTATTCATTTATTTGACAGAGAGAGCCAGTGAGAGAGGGAACACAAGCAGGGGAATGGGAGAGGAAGAAGCAGTCTCCCAGCAGAGGAGCCTGATGCAGGGCTTGATCCCAGGGACCTGGGATCATGCCCTGAGCCAAAGGCAGATGCCCAACGACTGAGCCACCCAGGCGCCCCCATCACCCAGTATTTTAAAAGATTTTATTTATTTATTTATTTATTTGAGAGAGAGAGCAAGAGCACCAGTGTGGGGGGAGGGGCAGAGGGTAAGGAAGAAGCAGTCTTCCCGTTGAGCAGGGAGCCGATGACGTGGGGGTCGATCCCAGGACCCCAGTTCACGATCTGACCTGAAGTCGGATGCTTCCCCAACAGAGCCACCCAGGCTCCCCTTGAAGTCATTTTTAAAAGCAGGGAAGTGCATATAAGACAAAGGGTTATATTCTCGGGACTCAAAACGCGATGGTTTGGTGTCTTCTCCTTGGCTTGACTGGCCAGATTCTTGGGGACCCCAGACAAATCCTTGATTCGGGTTTCAAATTTGCTTCTGCTGAATGGGAACACAGGTTAGTCTAATCAGCAGGAGGGAGTAGCTGTGGAACCCCAGAGCACAGGACAGGCCCTATACCGTCCCTTTTCCTCATTAGAAACTGGGGGAGTTGCACTAAATGCCTGAGCTCTATGATGTGAATTCTATGAACACCCCCAAATAGTTGTAAGACACACCAGAAATAGTTCATATTTAATACCTGAGAATGATCCCATGATGTTTGAAAGAGGGTGGGTGCTTTTCATTTTACTCCTCCTTCTATCTGTAACCTTAGAGTTAGAACGCAGACAGTTCCCTTTGACCCCTGAGTTCCAAGTTGTCAGTCTACCTGGTCAGTTACCTGAGGAAGTTCAGTCATGCTTAGAGATTTGAGACTCGTGGGGCCAGCCTGGCACCAAGTCATTCTATGCTACCTGAGAGGATCTGGGGCGATTAAATAAAAATAAAAAGTTACAGGGATGCTAGGACAGACATCCTCAATAGAAAGATGATTATCAATTTAAAAATCTTCAATCTTTCATCCCATTGTCCAGTTCTGCAAGCCTCCACCCCGAACCTTGGGCAGTCATCTGGGACTGACTTTGTGGGATTTATAGGGGGATGTACTTTTCCTCCCTGCTGCCCCAGGACAATGCTGGGAGAGGTTGGTGGCTCAATGTGTGGGTGGATGATTCGAGATGACATTCTAAGATTACTTCCAGTTCTGTGGGTGGTCTGTCTCCACCCTTGTTACCCTGCTCCTCTAGTCACCTCTTCTTCCCCCACAAAATGCATCGCTCCCACAACCTGCAACTCCCTGAGGGCTGCTGGGAACCCTGGGTGGTTGTGCCCAGTCTGAGCAGTGCCCACGCACCCAGTGCCAGTTGGACAGGAGTGAGGGATTTGGTAATCTACTTGCAGCCTCACTTACCAGTGAAAACACCTAGAATTCTCATTGCACAACGACATGTTCACACTCGAGGCAGAGGGGAAGCCTTCAAGTCTCAGCACATGCCCTGGGCAGGATGGGCCTCAGCAGTCACCATGTTGCAAAGTGGTATGCCAGGATCACCAGGGCTTCTAATGGCCAAATGCCTATCCTCACCCCACTCTGTAAAGATAGCTGACTTTTTTTTTAAAGATTTTATTTATTTTTTTGAAAGAGAGAACGCACACATGCACACACAGGAGCAGGGATGGCAGGTGGGGGGAGGGGCAGAGGGAGAAACAGACTCCCTGCTGAGCAGGGAGCCAGATGCAGGGCTCGATCCCAGGACCCTGAGATCATGACCTGAGCCAAAGGCAGATGCTTAACCAACTGAGGCACCCAGGTGCCCCTAAAAATAACCGACTTAAAAAAAATGATTATTGTCTTTAATATTCACTATAGAAAATTCTGGAGTGGCAAGAGATACAATTTCTTTCTCCTAGCAACAAAGACTGTCAGCAATGTTGTTAATTCCTTCTTCTTGCCCTGGACATTCACTCAAAAAGTATCTACCAAGTGCGAACTGTGCTGATGCTGGGGGTATAGCGTGAACAGGGCAGGTGCAGTCTCAGCTCTCGGAGGACATGTGTTCTATGAGAGGGTGGACAATGACTAAGTGCATGAGTATTTCAAAGACTGGCAAGTTCTGAGAGAACCTAGGAAACATGGTGAGCGGGAACTGAAGGGGGCACTTTTGATGAGGTGGCCAGGCAAGGCTTGAGGAGGTGGTGTGAACTGCAGACTGAGGGATGGGCAGAGCCAGGCTTGGGGAGGCCAGAGGACGCTGGGGAGGGAAGGAGCTTGAGAGGGTCCCAGGACTGATGGAGTAATGGGGGCGGAAGCAAGTCAAGCACTGAGCCAAGAGGGAAGCCAGGACCAGGCCAGGGAGTATCTTGTGGGCCTGTTAGGAGTTTGGTTGTCATTCTACAGGCAATAGCCAGCTGTTAAAGGCTTTAAGCAGGGCAGTTACAAGATCTTCATGTGTGTCTTTCAAGGATGACTGTTGCTGTGTTTGGAGAATGGATTCTAAGAGGGCAAAGTGAATGCAAGGAGACCAGGTCTAGCTGTCTGGAAAGAAAGAGACCATGGGAGCTTGGATAGGCAAGCAGAAATAGAGAGAAGTGGATGGGGTGAAGAAAAGTTTTGAGGTTCAACAGACTTGCTAAGAGATTGACTATGACAATGAGGGAAGGTATACCCTCCTCTGAAACCTTGCAGAAGGGGGTGGGGAATAGTTTATTAATAAGGCAAGCAACAGCCCCTGGGTGGTTCAGTCATTTGAGTGTCTGACTCTTGATTTCAGCTCAGGTCATGATCTCAGGGTCATGAGATCGAGCCCCTCATCAGGCTCCACTCTCAGGGAGAGTCTGCTTGAGATTCTCCCTCTCCCTCTGCCCCCCCCCATGCACACACACACATACACACACACACACACACACTCTCTCGCTCTCAAATAAATAAATCTTTAAAAAAAACGAAGGCAGAAAAAAAAACCTCTGTCTCTAGAGGTGGAGACTTCAACTTTGGGACAGACATCTTTGTTTTAGGAAAATTATCATAGTAGATCTAGTATTTATAAAGTCAGTCTTTCACTCAACAAATCCTTGTGAGCTTACTCTGGACAAGGTGGTGATCTAGGCGTACCAACATATTCCAGACTGCGTTCTACCACACGGGCTATAAGTGTGGAGGTCAAGGGCAGGCTGCCCCAAAATGTTGAGGAATATTGATTATTATAAATGAAAGTTTCTTTGCAAGACGGACACTCAGGCCCTCCCCCACCCCCCTGAAAGCGGGAAATAACCCTCCCTGTGAAGGTAGGGTTATTTCCCTCTACCAGACCGTAAAGAGACATCCTTTTCACCAGAGATGGGAAATTTAGAGCAGAGAAGCTTGAATAAACAACTTGTTACTTTTTACTAATTTACTAATTTTACTAATTTACTACCCCAGCCCAAACCTGGTTGAAAATTCCTTACTAAGTGAAGCTCCCAAAGTTAACTTCTCTTTGTCCTGTCAATTTCTCACAGGTTTATTGTCTCTTTGTCTAAGAAGTATAAAAACTGCCTGCCTTGGTCATTTCTTTAGGCCTCAGTTTCATTACTGGGCCTCCATGAGCATGTAATAAAAATCTGGTTTTTCCTCCTATTAATGGGTCTCATGTCACTTTAATTCTTAGTTCTGCTGGAAGACCCTGAAGAATAGAGGAGAATTTTTCCTTCCCTTCATACACATGAATAAATAATAAATGGACGAATTCTCTTGCATGTTAGAGGTGATTCATGCTTTGGGAAAAAGAGAAATGCCAGCAGAGTAAGAGTAAGCAGGAGCCCCAGGTGTAGAGGGCGAGGTTTTGATATTATCAAGGTGATCATGGCAGGCCCCACTGAGCTGATGACATTTGCAAAATATGAAAAGATTCTCTATAAACATATCAAACTGCCCAAGCTGGGGGAGAGCAGGGGCCATGCCTGCTTTCTTTGAGGTACGTGGTAGGAATGCAGTATTTGTGGGATGAATAAATGAGTCTGAATGCATTTGTTAACATTCTGGTTTGGGACTATAAATTGTTGTCTAAGTTTGAATTGGAATTGTGATCCCAAGGAGGTGGGCTTTTTTTATTTTTTAGGTGGGGGAATCATTGTTATGTTTGCAGAATGGAACTGGTTAACGGTTACTGTGATGGAAAGTGGTTTTTGTTTTCATTTGATTTTCTAAAATATTTTATTTATTTATTTGACAGATGGGGGAGCACAAGCAGGGGGAACAGCAGGAAGAGGGAGAGGGAGAGGGAGAGGGAGAAGCAGACTTCTCACCGAGTAAGGAGCCTGAGCCAAAGGTGGACGCTTAACCTACTGAGCCACCCAGGAGCCCCTTCATTTGATTTTTTCATACTGATCATATTCCTGTGCCATTAAAAAGTCTTCATAGGGGGCTCCTGGGTGGCTCAGTCAGCTGAGAGTCTGACTCTTGATTTGGCTCAGGTCATGATCCCAGGGTCCTGGGATGGAGCCCTGTGTCAGTCTCTGTGCTCAGTGGGGAGGCTGCTGGAGATTCTCTCTCTCCCTCGCCCTCTGGCTCTCCTGCTCATGTTCTCTCACTCTTTCTCTCTCTAATAAATAAATCTTNAAAAAAAAAAAAAAGGTCTTCGTATGCATCACCTGTAATAGTGGTATAGCTGTTCACCCCATGCATAAACCACGATATATTGAGCTGGTCTCCCCATGCTTCTCAGTCACTCTCCTCCAGCCACTCTGCCCACCCTGCCTTTCNTGATTTTTTCATACTGATCATATTCCTGTGCCATTAAAAAGTCTTCATAGGGGGCTCCTGGGTGGCTCAGTCAGCTGAGAGTCTGACTCTTGATTTGGCTCAGGTCATGATCCCAGGGTCCTGGGATGGAGCCCTGTGTCAGTCTCTGTGCTCAGTGGGGAGGCTGCTGGAGATTCTCTCTCTCCCTCACCCTCTGGCTCTCCTGCTCATGTTCTCTCACTCTTTCTCTCTCTAATAAATAAATCTTAAAAAAAAAAAAAGGTCTTCGTATGCATCACCTGTAATAGAGGTATAGCTGTTCACCCCATGCATAAACCACGATATATTGAGCTGGTCTCCCCATGCTTCTCAGTCACTCTCCTCCAGCCACACTGCCCACCCTGCCTTTCCTCCATGTCTTCTCTAGGATTAGAGAACCGGCTCTTACCTATGCAGCTCTGAATTCTTGCTATTTTTTTTTATTAATCTTTGCTGCATTTCTGTACCAAACATAAGCTAGTCAATCTATTAGATGACAGTNGACAGTCACCACCGATTTCTGAACCAGTGTGTGTTGGAGTTGGGATATAGTTTGGGGGAGGAGATAAAGAAGGAGCAGGAGCGGGAAGTTCCAAGTCCTGCCCTGGCTCTATCTCCTGGCTTATTATCCCCGGCGTGGCTCTATCTCCTTCCTTTATCTTAGTATGTGCTCTGGCCCCCAGAAAGAAAATAAAAGGAGGGGTGCCTGGTCGGCTCAGTGGGTAGAGC
>NC_048234.1:32184258-32198044 GCF_002007445.2 Ailuropoda melanoleuca
AGAAATCCCATCTTAAACGGGAGTTCAAAGATGATTTTATTATCTGTTTGTGTTCACTAAAGAAAGGATTCGTTAAGTGTGTTTAATCAGCCAGGGCTAATCATCATCCCCTAGTTTGCAAAGCCAGTGACAAATACGTCATTTTTAAATGCTAACTTTTATTATTATTATTTTTTATGTAATCTTTACACCCAACATGGGACTTGAACTCACTACCCCAAGATCAAGAGTCACATGCTCCATGGACTGAGCCATCCAGGCGCCCCAACAATGACAAATTCTTAAACCCCCCTCCCCTTGCCAGGGAAATCTTTGTCTAATTCTTTATTGTCAAAATGTTGTTTTTCAGACCAGTTGCAATCTGGTTTAGATTGTTTTATGACATCCGATTTAGCCTCTGTCTTTCAAGGAAATCTGATGGCAGGATGCTTCGACAGAGGGCTTGTCTCACCTATTCTGTGTACGTTTTCAGAGGTTTTTTCCCCCTCTCTTTTCATGTTATGGCGCTTCTCACAGACACAAAGGCAGACAGGGGAATCCATCTGCCCATCTCTGAGGATTTTAACTTCTGTGGACATTTTGCCAGTCTTGTTGCAGCCCCCGTCCATAGCCTCTTTCTCCCCACCTGCCCCTGGATTTTTTATTTTTTTTTTTTTTTTTTGAGAGAGCAAGCAGGAGCGGTGGGAGAGGCAGAGGGAGCGGAGAAGCAGACTCCCTGCTGAGCTGGGAGCCTGACCCTGAGATCCTGACCTGAGCCTAAGGCAGGTGCTTCCCCGACTCAGCCACCCAGGTGCCCCTGGATTATTTTAAAGCCAATCCCAGATATCATGTCATTTCACGAAATCACTTTAGCATTCATCTCTGATAGGACTTCTGTTTTTCTTCTTAAAATAAATAAATAAAGGATTGGAGGGTTTTTTTCATTGTATAGTTACTTGCATTCTACTCCCCTTGGGGAAGAAAACAGCCATGGGGCTCCTTGAAGGCCACCTGTGTTTTGTAAGGGGTGGTGAGCCGTTCCCCTGTTTCCTGACTCTTTGGGATTAGCAGTACACTGGGTCCCACCTGCCCAGGTGTCCCTGTAAGGTAGAGTGCGGTTAAGGGATTGCAGTCATCTTAGTAGAGGGCTCAAGGGGCCGGCTAGACGCATACCCTTCAGAGCCTCTGCTTATGTCTCTCATCTGCAAATTGGGGGCGGGAATATCACCCTCATGGCTCTGTTGGCAAGAGGGATCTGTATGTCATTACCCCTGGATTGATCTTATTCATAGCCGAGCTTTCTAATTGCTGCACACCCAACGTGTCCCAATAGAGCACCTTAGACCGGCGAGATGGAAAATTGAGTTACCTGTTTAATTTCAGCCTAATTGATCTTTTTGTTGCTCCCTGAACCCAGAATTTTATGCATTTTGTTGTACTTTTGCTTTCAGAGAGTGACAAATGTAATTGTGGAGCGGACTTTTCTGGGGAACCTGGTTTTTCCCAAAGGTCTTACCTTGACAGTTTGGTTTTTTTTTTTTTGAATCCAGGTGAATTTTTATATCCAAGTAAATTCATGCCTTTGGGACGACTATATTTTAACATCAATTGCATTACATAATTTCACACTTAACTTACGTGTAAGTTGCATGAGCAGGGAGGACTCTATGATCTGAGTGGGAGGAAAGGGATTGGCCGAGGGCTGTACAGAACCTTCTGGACCTCAGAGGCGTGTGGGTGGACCTGCTGGCTGGTTTGATGTCCAGAGGGGAGGGCTCTGAGCAGAATATTCAAATGATTTTATTTTCTCTTATTTCTTCTAGGTATTGTTAGAGATACAAAAAGAACTATTAGACTACAAAGGAATTGGGATTAGTGTTCTTGGTAAGATTTACTTTTTGACTCTGAATATCCAGGTTCCAAAGGGAACTGATGAAAATACATCAAGCCTCGAATTTTTCACCTCATCTTCCTTTAGGCCTTTGTAGATATATTTTTAAATTACAGTAACTGGTGGCATGTTTGATCGAAGCAGTTTTTGTTGCTGTTGTTTCTAAAGATTTATTTATTTGAGAGAGAGGGGATGGGGGTGGGCAGCGGCAGAGGGAGAGAGAGAAGCAGGCCCTCAGCTGAACAAGGAGCCTGATGTGGGGCTCGATCCCAGGACCCCAGGATCATGACCTGAGCCGAAGGCAGATGCTCAACGGACTGAGCCACCCAGGTGCTGCTAGAAGCAGTTTTGAAATCAGCATGCATGCTGGTGAGGGGTTCTCGCGTGTCAGTTTGCCTCTTCATGATTGGTTTTTGCTATTCATAGCATCTGAGATCAGAAGATACCCAACATCTGCACCGCAGGGCTCCAGACCCCTGCAGTCTTGCCTCCCATTCTTTGCGAAGCTTTTACTATACTCACAAATGAACTTAGCATTACTAAGTTTACAAGTGTGTAAGCTTTCGCTCAAGATCCTGCACCTTAATCATTTCATTAAGTTTCTCCTTTATCAATGAGGAAGGGGCCCTTTGAATTTTAAAATTTCATTTCCTTTTTCTTTTTTTGGTAATTCCAAAGGCTGCATAGTATGAAGAGATCGTAGGGTTAACTGTATGCTCACTGCTATTAAATTTTGTTCCTGTGGGTTTGGGACGTGCACTGGGGTTTCTTCGCAGTGAGAGCCGCAGTGGGGAATTTTGTGCGTTGTTTCTACAGGGCACCCTTTGCACACGGATTCATGTTTGTGAGAAGGATGTGAGAAATCACAGGGATGGAAGGATGAATTAGTAATGGCTCATTCAATGAATAGCCGCTTGAAAAATCATTCCGCTGTGGCTATAAGGCTCAAATGTTTGCAATTTGAAAATCAGTTTGGATTTTTCCCCCTAAACGAAGTGAGCCTTGGCCCACAATTTGAGTGCAAAGTAACCAAATTTTCCCTTTATTATTTTACTTGCAAATTGTGTAGCTACTTCTAAAGTTACTTCTGTGCGTTTGGTTTTAAACGGGAACTTTTTTTTCTTTTTGTTTCTCTTTCCTGCCACAGAAATGAGCCACAGGTCGTCAGATTTTGCCAAGATTATTAACAACACGGAGAATCTTGTGCGGGAATTGTTGTAAGTTTAAAATTTTAAAGACCAAAGTCGTTACTTTTGTTTGATAATCCACATATGTGGGTGTCTGTTAACAGTATTTACTCTGCTGTGTGTGAAGAATATTTCATAATTAAAAATAATCTTTTAAAGATTTCTCCCAGATTCACTAAATTAGTACATGGTGCTTTTTACTTGTTTCCCATCCTGCATTTGTGTTTTTATTTTTATTTATTTATTTTTTTAGAGTGAGAGAGAGGGAGAGGGAGAAGTCCTAAGCAGGCTCTATGCCCAGTCCGGAGCCCCACATGAGGCTCGATCTCACAACCCTGAGATCATGACCTGAGCCGAAATCAAGTCAGATGCTTAACTGACTCAGCCACCCAGGCACCCCTGTGCGTTTTTATTTTATGTGGTGTTTCCAAAGATTTGAAATCATATCTAGGCAAGATTTTTCAGGCTTAAAAGGGATTTAAATAACAAAGAAATGGTCATCTTGGTCAGTGCACTGGTTCTTAACCTGTCAGAATCACCTTGGTGGGGGCAGGTATTAAAAACTTCAGGTGCAGGGCCCTATCATGCCCACTGACTCAGAATCTCTGCAGAAACTTCATCATTGGGGCACCTGGGTGGCTCAGTCTTTAAGCGTCTGCCTTCGGCTTAGGTCATGATCCCAGGGTCCTGGGATCAAGTCCCTTGTCGGGCTCCCTGCTCCGCTGGGAGCCTGCTTCTTCCTCTCCCACTTCCCCCTGCTTGTGTTCCCTCTCTCGCTGGCTGTCTCTATCAAATAAATAAATCTTAAAAAAAAAGAGACTTCATTGTTAACAGACTCTGGGTAATTCACTCCAGGAACTTCTCAAATGCTCCCTCCTAGGTGATTTGCACTACTCTCCTTACCCAGAGAAAGCCTTACTCTTAAATAGGTTGCTGTCTGAAGGAGAGATTTACATATTATCTAAGTATATTCATATAAACGTTACAGATATGATAATCTTGAAAAAAAACCACACCCACGTTTTCTGCTCATAAAACTAGTGCAAATTTATGGTAGAAAGTTTAGGAAAAACTGAATGTCACAAATTAACCTGGAATTATCCATAACCCCATCAGTCAGAGGTAATTATTGTGAACATTTTAAGGGTCCGAGTCTGCATGATTTCATTAACAAGAATTGTACCGACTATTACTTTCCTTTTAAACTGCCTTGATAAAGTGCTTCAGGGGGGCAGGCTGGTGCCGTTTTTGTGAGGAGCACTAGAAACCATCGCATTGTGAGTGGCCAGAACCAGTCATTGTTAGTTTGGCTTCCTCCCCGGGGTCTGCCTGTGGGTCCCGTGTCATGTTCATAGCACAGTCCAATCCTTCATGGAACAGGTATTTGAAACCTCGGCCTGGAACATGTGGCATTTGGCCCACATGGCTGTGAGCCTCTTGGGACTGGACTCCCAGTTCAATTTCTGGGCCTATCCTTTATTTCCCTAACCAAGTGCCTACCTTGTACCCCTGGACCTAGGCCTCTGTCTGGTGACCTTCCATCCTGGTGTTGGCTTGGTTTCTTTCTTAATTTCTTTCTTTTTTTTTTAAATATTTTATTTATTTGTCAGAGAGAGAGAGAGCACAAGCAGGGGGAGCAGCAGGCAGAGGGAGAAGCATACTCCCCACAGAGCAGGGAGCCCAATGCGGGACTTGATCCCAGGACTTTGGGATCATGACCCGAACTGAAGGCAGATGCTTAGCCGACTGAGTCACCCAGGTGCCCCCCGTGTTGGCTTTCTTATCTGTCTGGCATCTGAATAACATACACACAGACCCCGCCTTGGGCTGCCAGTCCTCCCAGCTGCGGAGAACCTCAAGTTTAGAGCCTCCTAATGAGAGCTGCCTGCAAGCCCTGCATGACAGCAGGCAGCTACGGTTCAGGACCAGATACTTGCATACCACCCATTCCCCAGGACCCTCTCACGTTGCCCTGCCTTTTGGTACTTTACGCTTCTGTGCTGGGTCTCTGTCCCCAGCCATCTGTCCTCTGTATACCTGTTCCCGAGCTCTGAGCTCAAACTTCTAGAAAAGCTCTGAGCTTTTTGAGCGAAGGTCTCAGAACCAAACTCTGCTGGCCAGCTCGGGTCATGTGCTCATCTGCTGGAGCCAGGGTTGGCCACCCTTGAACCTGTAGACTGAGAGTGGTAGCAGGATGATTTCCTAGATGAACAGCAGGGTGTTGCTAGCTTTCCTCCAGACAGTACCCATAGGCTTCCACACAGAGCCCAAGGAAGGGCCTTGGGGAAGGCAGATCAGGGGTGGGACTTGTAGCATATCCACCCAAGGAAAAGTGCTGGTAGAGGATCGCTCATTCTGTCTTTGACCCTGTGTGTCTCCGTTTACTGTCTCCCACGCTTCTGTCCAGAGCCGTTCCAGACAACTACAAGGTGATTTTTGTGCAAGGAGGTGGGTCTGGCCAGTTCAGTGCTGTCCCCTTAAACCTGATTGGCCTGAAAGCAGGAAGGTGTGCCGACTATGTGGTGACAGGATCTTGGTCCGCCAAGGCTGCAGAAGAAGCCAAGAAGCTTGGGACTGTCAATATCGTCCACTCCAAACTTGGGAGTTACACAAGTAAGTGCTGGAATCTGAACTCCACAATGACAATGAAGTGTGGACAAATCCTGCTGGGTGGGTGGTTTCTCTTCAGCTACCCCTGTCCAGAGCAACCTGCTGTTGTTTTTAATTCCTTCTTCTTGTTGGTAGTTGGTTGGATACCATTTAGATTGGATGGTCTTACTTGTTAAGACTTCTAACTGGCTGTTGCAGAAAGAATATTCATAGGTTTACTCTGCTGAAAAGCCTACAGGCGGGTTTGGCTTTAGGTATGGCTTGATCAAGGGTCCCAACAATGTCTGCAGGTCCTGGTGTCTCTCCCCATCTCCTTTATGATGGCTCCACAGTCAGGAAAGCTGCCCCTTCCCTTTTAGAAGATGCTCCTGACCGTATATTCTCCCAAGTTTCAACACCTTTGCTCAAGCATTCCCAATCACAGCCTCCCATCACCTGTGTCCCATTTAGCCATGTGGCTGCGGGTGAAATTGGCTACACCAGAACTACATGGGCTGAATTGGGGAGTCTGGAGCCCCAAGAAGGAACTCAGTGGACATAGGATGGATGGATACTGGGTAATAGGAAAAATACCAAATATCCACCATACCATTCTTGAAGATTAGTTGCCCCCAATAACCATCAAAAGGATGGGATGGATCATCCTTTTATGTCATTGATGGGGATTATAATGTAATATAATGGAGAGGGTGGTTTCACTTTGGAGGACTTTGGAATCAGCCTTTCACTGCCAGAGGAGGGCTGTCATTCCTGGTCATTCCCATCTGCACAAGGAGAGAGGAATGAAAGCGCAGTGTCTCCACCTTTTCTTCTGTGATAGAAATTCCAGATCCCAGCACCTGGAACCTCAGCCCAGACGCCTCCTATGTGTATTACTGCGCCAATGAGACTGTGCACGGAGTGGAGTTTGACTTTATCCCTGACGTCAAGGGAGCAGTGCTGGTTTGTGACATGTCCTCCAACTTCCTATCCAAGCCAGTGGACGTTTCCAAGGTAGAGTGTGAAAGGGCCTGTGGGGGAATCCAGTGTCTTGGATTTTGTAGGGTATTTTAAGATAGACGAGATCAAGGAAAGGCCCAGAATGTCTTGGGCCCACAGAGACTCAGAAGCCAAGACAACTCACAATGCCCAGGCCGACAGTTGCTTGTTTATAGTGGGTTGTCAGTGTGTGTAAGTGTTGATGTGTTCCACCGTGTGTTAATGATTGCTCACAGGGTCACACTGGGTTCCTTGGGGGTTCATCTGCCTCTGAGGGTGCCTCTTAGGGAGTGTTTTGGCCAATACATTGGGAGCGGCTTGCTAACTTCTGGGCCGGATGCAGACGGTCTAAGCTCGGGGGCTCTCTGAAGGAGCTCCACCTTACCTTGAGCCCGCCTCAACTCCAAGAGCATCGGCAGGACACGTAGACTTTCCNACAAACTGAAGGCAGACGCTTAGCCGACTGAGTCACACAGGTGCTCCCCGTGTTGGCTTTCTTATCTGTCTGGCATCTGAATAACATACACACGGACCCCACCTTGGGCTGCCAGTCCTCCCAGCTGTGGAGAACCTCAAGTTTAGAGCCTCCTAATGAGAGCTGCCTGCAAGCCCTGCATGACAGCAGGCAGCTATGGTTCAGGACCAGATACTTGCATACCACCCATTCCCCAGGACCCTCTCACGTTGCCCTTCCTTTTGGTATTTTACGCTTCTGTGCTGGGTCTCTGTCCCCAGCCATCTGTCCTCTGTATACCTGTTCCCGAGCTCTGAGCTCAAACTTCTAGAAAAGCTCTGAGCTTTTTGAGCGAAGGTCTCAGAACCAAACTCTGCTGGCCAGCTCGGGTCATGTGCTCATCTGCTGGAGCCAGGGTTGGCCACCCTTGAACCTGTAGACTGAGAGTGGTAGCAGGATGATTTCCTAGAGGAACAGCAGGGTGTTGCTAGCTTTCCTCCAGACAGTACCCATAGGCTTCCACACATAGCCCAAGGAAGGGCCTTGGGGAAGGCAGATCAGGGGTGGGACTTGTAGCATATCCACCCAAGGAAAAGTGCTGGTAGAGCATCGCTCATTCTGTCTTTGACCCTGTGTGTCTCCGTTTACTGTCTCCCACGCTTCTGTCCAGAGCCGTTCCAGACAACTACAAGGTGATTTTTGTGCAAGGAGGTGGGTCTGGCCAGTTCAGTGCTGTCCCCTTAAACCTGATTGGCCTGAAAGCAGGAAGGTGTGCCGACTATGTGGTGACAGGATCTTGGTCCGCCAAGGCTGCAGAAGAAGCCAAGAAGCTTGGGACTGTCAATATCGTCCACTCCAAACTTGGGAGTTACACAAGTAAGTGCTGGAATCTGAACTCCACAATGACAATGAAGTGTGGACAAATCCTGCTGGGTGGGTGGTTTCTCTTCAGCTACCCCTGTCCAGAGCAACCTGCTGTTGTTTTTAATTCCTTCTTCTTGTTGGTAGTTGGTTGGATACCATTTAGATTGGATGGTCTTACTTGTTAAGACTTCTAACTGGCTGTTGCAGAAAGAATATTCATAGGTTTACTCTGCTGAAAAGCCTACAGGCGGGTTTGGCTTTAGGTATGGCTTGATCAAGGGTCCCAACAATGTCTGCAGGTCCTGGTGTCTCTCCCCATCTCCTTTATGATGGCTCCACAGTCAGGAAAGCTGCCCCTTCCCTTTTAGAAGATGCTCCTGACCGTATATTCTCCCAAGTTTCAACACCTTTGCTCAAGCATTCCCAATCACAGCCTCCCATCACCTGTGTCCCATTTAGCCATGTGGCTGCGGGTGAAATTGGCTACACCAGAACTACATGGGCTGAATTGGGGAGTCTGGAGCCCCAAGAAGGAACTCAGTGGACATAGGATGGATGGATACTGGGTAATAGGAAAAATACCAAATATCCACCATACCATTCTTGAAGATTAGTTGCCCCCAATAACCATCAAAAGGATGGGATGGATCATCCTTTTATGTCATTGATGGGGATTATAATGTAATATAATGGAGAGGGTGGTTTCACTTTGGAGGACTTTGGAATCAGCCTTTCACTGCCAGAGGAGGGCTGTCATTCCTGGTCATTCCCATCTGCACAAGGAGAGAGGAATGAAAGCGCAGTGTCTCCACCTTTTCTTCTGTGATAGAAATTCCAGATCCCAGCACCTGGAACCTCAGCCCAGACGCCTCCTATGTGTATTACTGCGCCAATGAGACTGTGCACGGAGTGGAGTTTGACTTTATCCCTGACGTCAAGGGAGCAGTGCTGGTTTGTGACATGTCCTCCAACTTCCTATCCAAGCCAGTGGACGTTTCCAAGGTAGAGTGTGAAAGGGCCTGTGGGGGAATCCAGTGTCTTGGATTTTGTAGGGTATTTTAAGATAGACGAGATCAAGGAAAGGCCCAGAATGTCTTGGGCCCACAGAGACTCAGAAGCCAAGACAACTCACAATGCCCAGGCCGACAGTTGCTTGTTTATAGTGGGTTGTCAGTGTGTGTAAGTGTTGATGTGTTCCACCGTGTGTTAATGATTGCTCACAGGGTCACACTGGGTTCCTTGGGGGTTCATCTGCCTCTGAGGGTGCCTCTTAGGGAGTGTTTTGGCCAATACATTGGGAGCGGCTTGCTAACTTCTGGGCCGGATGCAGACGGTCTAAGCTCGGGGGCTCTCTGAAGGAGCTCCACCTTACCTTGAGCCCGCCTCAACTCCAAGAGCATCGGCAGGACACGTAGACTTTCCAGGTGGCACGCCAAGGTGGGTAGGGGAGCAGTGCACTCAGGTGCATGCAGTGAGGGGGCGTACTATCTGTAAAGCTTTTAGAAATGAACGCACTAAATGGTAGCCTGCCTTTTTAAAAAAACAAATATTGGGGTAAAATAAATGTAATATAAAACATACCATTTTAACCATTTTTGAGTGTGGAGTTCAGGGGTGTTAAGTACATTAACACTGTTGTGGAAACATCACCACCATCTGTCTCCAGAACTTTTTATCGTCCCACACTGGAACTCCGCCCGTGACACGGTCAGTCCTCAGCCCTCCCCCAGGCCCTGGGAGCCTCCATTCTTTGCACTGGACTGCTTCAGCTACCTCGTGTAAGGGGACGTGTGCGATGTTTGTCCTTTTGTGTCAAGGTCATGCCAGACTGCCTTCCCACCCCGCACTTGGGATGCCATTCGCTATTTAGAAAGGTTTCACGGGAGGAGGTGGGAGAGGGCTGTGCATCTTACATGACAACATTTTCTGAAGTTCCTTTAAGCCTGTTTGCTAAAATTTCTTCTCAGGTAGCTTGTCTATTATTTCTCGACATCTTCTGACTGTCCTTTTACACAAACACGAATGCATTAAAAATTGTTTCTTTTGGGTACCAAGAACAGTTAGCAACCTCATTTCATTTTATTTTTATTTATTTATTTTTAAAATTTTATTTATTTATTTGAGAGAGCACCAGCAGGCATAAGCAGAGGGAAGGGGAGAGGCAGAGGGAGAAGCAGGCTCCCCCCTGAGCAGGGAGCCCCCATGCGACTCGATCCCAGGACGCAAGGATCATGACGTGAGCTGCAGGCAGAGGCTCGACCGACTGAGCCCCCCCACCCCCGGCGCCCCAGCAGGCTCATTTTAAATACCGCTTTGGATGTAGAAAGGAGGTATACAGAGCGAAGATGACATGTATAAGATCTTCGTAGTGATGGGCCTGGGCTAGCCCCTTACTGGTCAGAAGGACCGGACACATACGTAACCTGCAGGTCTCAGAACTCGGGAGGGTTGATTTGCTGTCCCAGATGGAGTTCCGGTAGGGAACGGAATGCATTCGAGCAGCATTGGAATAGAATCCGCTCCTCGTACTTTGGAGAGAGGTGGTGAAATTGGACCGCGTGGTACTCCAACAGCGTGTCTTCTGTTTCTCAGTTTGGTGTGATTTTTGCCGGTGCACAGAAGAACGTGGGCTCTGCTGGGGTCACGGTAGTGATCATCCGCGACGATCTGCTGGGGTTCGCGCTGCGAGAGTGCCCCTCCATCCTGGAATACAAAGTGCAGGCTGGAAACAGCTCGTTGTACAACACGCCCCCGTGCTTCAGGTGAACTCTGGGGCGTGGCTTGGGGACTCAGGAGGGGGTCTCACCGGTCCCATCGAAGCGGAGGGAGGTAGCTTTTTTTTTTTTTTTTTTTGTCAAAGCGGAGGGAGGTAGCTTTTTAAAGTCGAGCCTGTTTTCGTGAACCACTGATCTCCTAGCTCAGACATCCCATCAGGCTTCTCTGCCCCAGCTCGCCTCTCCCTGTTAACCTTCTGTGTACTGTTAGATCCGTTTCTCTTGCTCTTTCTTTTTGGGGGTGGTTTTGTTTGATCTCGGTAGCCTTAGTGGTTCACCGTTAACCCAAAAGCTCTCTGCAAAGGAAGTGGCAAGCTTGTGTCTCGGCCAACCTGTGGAGCTTTGGCAAAGGATTTTGAAAGGCCAGGCCTCCCCAGGTTTCTTTTCCTGCCCTCCTGGGCCTGCCCAAAGCTGGCCGCATGGCAGCAAACACGCTGGCTTGGAAAAAACACCATTCTGGTTTTTCACCCAATCTGCAGGTAAGCTTGGCTTCCCATTAGCCAAGTCAGAAAAGGGTATTGAAGCACATTGAGGAAGAGCAAGGCGTCCCTGCCCCCATGATCTTTTAACAGCTGGCCTCAGTTATTTTGTGAAAATCTTGTGACACCTAGGATTTAACCGTTGCCCGGGAAATTGTAGTGCTTACTGGCTGTGTGACCTTGGGCAAGTCACTTAACCTCTGTGCAGCAAGTTCCTCCAGGAGTAATAACAGTACCCTGTTGATTGGGTTGCTGTGAGGTGATACACAGATGAAGCACACTTCTTAGTTGGTACTTGGTGATTTATAAATGGTAGTTGCTATTATTAATTATTATTATTGTTTTTTGCTTGGTGTTAGTTCCCAGAGCCTTAGCAGCAGAGGGAAGAGCCAGAGTTGATGGATTTATCTTTCAGGGCAGGTATGGTGTAGAATGGTGATGCTGCTGTGTATGACCCTTTAATCCTCCCAAGCACGCTAGGGGGTAGATGCTCTTAATTTCCATTTTGCATGTGAAGAAGCAGAGGCCATACTTCTCGGATGTGGCACAGCTGGGATTTGAACCCGGGTAGCCTGGCTTCAGAGCCTGGCGCGTACACCCTGTACCTTCCTGCTCACCACAAGGGCAATTATCTGTGTGCATTTATTTGTGTCTGAAGGATTCCATCTTAGGAGAATAGATCACCGTGAGAGTCTAGTTCTTCCATTCATGGATTGTTCTGTGGCCGGTGGAAGGGTGGGCTTGGCCTGGGGCAAGTGGTTCCTTTGGGGTTGGGACTTTCTCAGAGCTCTCCCCCATGGGGNAACATCAATTGCATTACATAATTTCACACTTAACTTGCGTGTAAGTTGCACGAGCAGGGAGGACTCTATGATCTGAATGGGAGGAAAGGGATTGGCCGAGGGCAGTACAGAACCTTCTGGACCTCAGAGGCTGTGTGGGTGGACTTGCTGGCTGGTTTGATGTCCAGAGGGGAGGGCTCTGAGCAGAATATTCAAATGATTTTATTTTCTCTTATTTCTTCTAGGTATTGTTAGAGATACAAAAAGAACTATTAGACTACAAAGGNGCCTTTATTTATTTATTTATTTATTTATTTATTTATTTTTCTTTTAAAGTCAAAGCTGAATGACCACAGGCCCTGGGCGTTTTGTGTGAACTGGGCTGGGTAACTGGCCTTCACATAGTNGGGCCTTTGTAGATACATTTTTAAATTACAGTAACTGGTGGCATGTTTGATCGAAGCAGTTTTTGTTGTTGTTCTTGTTGTTCCTAAAGATTTATTTATTTGAGAGAGAGGGCATGGGGGGTGGGCAGCGGCAGAGGGAGAGAGAGAAGCAGGCCCTCGGCTGAACAGGGAGCGTGATATGGGGCTTGATCCCAGGACCCCAGGATCATGAGCCGAAGGCAGATGCTCAATGGACTGAGCCACCCAGGTGCTGCTAGAAGCAGCTTTGAAATCAGCATGCATGCTGGTGAGGGGTTCTCGCGTGTCAGTTTGCCTCTTCATGATTGGTTTTTGCTATTCATAGCATCTGAGATCAGAAGATACCCAACATCTGCACCGCAGGGCTCCAGACCCCTGCAGTCTTGCCTCCCATTCTTTGCGAAGCTTTTACTATACTCACAAATGAACTTAGCATTACTAAGTTTACAAGTCTGTAAGCCTTCGCTCAAGATCCTGCACCTTAATCATTTCATTAAGTTTCTCCTTTATCAATGAGGAAGGGGCCCTTTGAATTTTAAAATTTCATTTCCTTTTTCTTTTTTTGGTAATTCCAAAGGCTGCATAGTATGAAGAGATCGTAGGGTTAACTGTATGCTCACTGCTATTGAATTTTGTTCCTGTGGGTTTGGGACGTGCACTGGGGTTTCTTCGCAGTGAGAGCCGCAGTGGGGAATTTTGTGCGTTGTTTCTACAGGGCACCCTTTGCACACGGATTCATGTTTGTGAGAAGGATGTGAGAAATCACAGGGATGGAAGGATGAATTAGTAATGGCTCATTCAATGAATAGCCGCTTGAAAAATCATTCCGCTGTGGCTATAAGGCTCAAATGTTTGCAATTTGAAAATCAGTTTGGATTTTTCCCCCTAAACGAAGTGAGCCTTGGCCCACAATTTGAGTGCAAAGTAACCAAATTTTCCCTTTATTATTTTACTTGCAAATTGTGTAGCTACTTCTAAAGTTACTTCTGTGCGTTTGGTTTTAAATGGGAACTTTTTTTTCTTTTTGTTTCTCTTTCCTGCCACAGAAATGAGCCACAGGTCGTCAGATTTTGCCAAGATTATTAACAACACGGAGAATCTTGTGCGGGAATTGTTGTAAGTTTAAAATTTTAAAGACCAAAGTCGTTACTTTTGTTTGATAATCCACATATGTGGGTGTCTGTTAACAGTATTTACTCTGCTGTGTGTGANATGGTCATTCTGTTTTCGCCCTTTAGTAGATCACAGGACCCAATGAATGAACAAGCAAAAAGATGCCTAACTTTCCCCTCTGTCCCCAGAAAACAGTTTGTATTTACCACAACTAACTGAACTTGTGAGTATGAATTGTTTTTGCTGTCGT
>NC_048234.1:32198144-32200088 GCF_002007445.2 Ailuropoda melanoleuca
CATTTTCGGAGTCTGGATCTTACAGTGACTTCCACTGCCTAAGAAGTATGCATGATATAAAGGGAATAATTGCCTATGTTTCTGCTTAATGGCAAGAATTTTATTCTGAATATGTGAGGCCTATTAGGAATATATTTAATAATCCCACTACTGTAAAATGATCTTGTTGAGATCTCATGACAATGAGGTCTTACCCACTATAGGGATTCTGAGTAAAGCGGTTCATAAATTATTTCTATTTTCGATTGTATGGAAATACATGTAGAAAGGTCATGTATGCACCAGTCCAATTCTATTCCCAAGCTGCATGAGATGAGAGTATGGAATTCCACAATTACGGATTGACAAGTTGGTTTAATATCAGCTCGAGAGAGGGCATCAACTACAGAGTCACTGGATTGATGAAGTAATACAGCATCCCAGGCTCTAATGGGTTTGGGTTTGGCAGAAGGTTTTGTGGGCTTTGGGGATTCAGGGTTCAGCTTGGGAGCCCATGAGAAGAGCTGAGGTTTTCACCTATAATTGTGCTGGGGGCTTCCTACGGTTATAGCTTCAGACCTTTGAATGGGGTTGGAGAAGGAAAAAAGACTTTAGAATTAGCAGAAGAAAATGAACATGAAGACAAAAAACCAATAAGTGGTCACGGAGCTGCCAAGAATGAAGGCAGTAACGAGACAGAATTAGTTCTTGCTGACAACTTGAAATTGCTTGGAACATTATAAAAATCAATCAGCCTGTTAAAAGCAGACTCAGTGACCACCGGATGGTGTGATGTTTGCAATTTGTCCGGACACAAATTTAGAGAAGCCAGTGGAGATTTAACCTAATACATCGCTTTTGGTTGGTACAAAGCTTTTGGAGAGAAGGCTCAAAATTAGGTTCAACCAGGCTTATTTTTCTCCAGCAATCTTAAGATCTGAAGAACTGCAATTAGTTGATGACTTATTTCTCCTAAGTATAGCAATTGCAGTCTTGATGTCCTTACAATATAGGAGAAGTTTTAGGGTCTTTTTTTCCTATTGAATATTCCTTTGTGGATTATGTGTCGCTGCCTTTTTTTTTCCCCCTCTCTAGAGTCATTTAACTCTTCTGTAGCCCTCAAAATTTTGAATTCGAATAAGCATGGGAAAATACTAGCATACTAAATTGTAACTGGGGTGGTGGGTGCTGAACATGTAGGAACTCCCCGAGGAGTTTGGATCTCCAGGGACAGGCAGAGGAGTAAACCAATGATTGCAATATGTACAAAGTCTTGGCAGGAATTGTCTCGTCTCTGACTACACTGCTAACAACCTGGCACACGGAGGGAGTTTTGTCCAATGGTTTAAGAGCGGAAAAGGCTCTCAGGGAGATGGGTGTATTGAGAAAAGGGATTCTAAACACAGGAGAAAGCAAGTACAAAGTGCCAAGAGTAGTAACAAGTCTTTAGATATCACATGATGGTCGGGGTGGTGGAGGCTGCCGGAGGTCAAGATGCCAATGGAGGGGGACTCAGGTGCTAGAGGACCTGTGGTCAACGGGTGCCTTCTGAAGACTGTGGGAGCTATGGAAGTTCCTGCATACAGCAGGAGCTTGTCAGAGCTTATCACATGGCCAGAGAGGCCTTGGGTTAGATTGTGTCAGATTTCTCCTGCCACTCTGGGAAATTGTGTGGAAGGGGTAAGTCTAGAACACGGTTCTCAATGGAGTGTTGAGCACTTTTTCTCCCAATGGACGTCTGGCAATGTCTGGAGGCATTTTAGATTGTTATAATGTGGGGGTTGCTACCAGCACCTTGTGTTCAGAGACCAGGGATGCTGCCACACATCTCAGCATGCACAAGATACCTCCTTCCCTGCCTCTGCACACGTGGACTCCACCCCTGTCCAAATGCTGACCATGCGGAAGTTGAGGAAAGCCTGGTTGAGAATGAGAAGGTCATTAGCACACAGGGTTGCAAACTTA
>NC_048234.1:32203609-32206297 GCF_002007445.2 Ailuropoda melanoleuca
TTGAAGGGTAGTGGACACACAAGGTCACTTTAGCTTTAGGTGTACAACGGTGATGTAACAGCTCTACACATTACACTGCTCACACCGCAAGTATGGTCACCGTATGACACTACTACAGTATCCTGGACAATATTCTCCACACTGTACCTGTCATCCCCAGGGTTTAACTCATTCCATAACTAGGAACCTGTATCTCCCACCCCCCTCCACCCATTTTGCCCATCTCCCCTCCCCTCAGGCAACCATTTGTTTGTTCTCTGTATTTATGGATCTGTTTCTGCTTTAGTTTTTCAGATTCCACATATAAATGAAATCCTATGGCATTTTTCTGACTTATTTCACTTAGTGTAATACCCTCTAGATTCACCCATATTGCAAATGGCAAGATTTCATTTTTTTATGGCTAACTTTCCAGGGTGTGTGTGTGTGTGTGTGTGTGTGTGTGTATACATACACCTTTATCCATTCATCTATTGATGGACACTCCTTTAGGTGGTTTTGACTGGCAATTGTAACCACCAAAATGTTCAAGGTGGGTAGCCTTGACTACTCAAGAACCTGGCTTCTTGATTATAAGGAAAGTAGGTCTGACACAAATTCTACCACATATACAGACAAGCGATAAGTAGCATTTAAGTGCAACCAGCCAAATAGTTACATCAATTTGTTTTATTAGATTTATGAATTTCAAAATTTCTATTCTCCTAGGCCTGCAGGTAAAAGTCTGACATCAGTTTTTGATGTTTGCTGACACCTTCTAAGCCTTTCTCTTCCCCTTCCACCCCACATGTGGGCAAGTTGACCAGAAAGCCTCTCTGTCTGTTCCTTAGGTGCAGGGGAAATTCAGACCATGCAAGCCTTTTCCCTTGTGTGAACCTGCTCCCGACCCCACCCCCTGATCATTATAAAAACCCAGACCAGTGTCTTTTCCTTCAGTCTTGACAAAAAGAGTCAAATGTTGGGTGGGGTCCATTCTCTGCAGAGTGATCCCATCAGATTTTTCACATGGAGTAGTCACTGGAGGTAGAGACAGCGGTATTCCAGAGGTGGCCTTCTTTTACCTTAAGGTCAACATCCTATAACCAGAAATCTTCCAGACCCATGGCTTAACACAAGATTGGTTAGGGAAGCACAGAGGATCTGAAAGCTATTGGTCGGTAGAAATGATGAAAACTATTCTTAGAAGGGATAGGAATATCTCAAAAATACTTGGCCAACCCATATAACTTAAAATTTCACCATTAAAAATGCATTTCTGAGATGCTTGGGTGGCTCAGTCAGTTGGGTGTCTGCCTTTGGCTCAGGTCATGAACCTGAGGTCCTGGGATCGAGCCTCCTGTTGGGCTCCCTGCTTGGTGGGGAGCCTGCTTCTCCCTCTCCCTGTGCTGCTCCCCCTGCTTGTGCATTCTCCATCTCTCTCTCTCCCTCTCTCTCTCAAATAAATAAAAATCTTTAAAAAAAATCCAAAAAACTCATTCCTAACATTCATCCTGCTAATTAACTAGCCCCTTCCCCCCCTTCATTTTATTTAGTTGACAGAGTATGCAAGCAAGCACAAGCAGGGGGAGCTGCAGAGGGAGAAGGAGACTCCCCTCTGAGCAAAGAGCCCTATGTGGGACTCAACCCCAGGACCCTGGGATTATGACCTGAGCTGAAGCAGATGCTTAACTGACTGAGCCACCCAGGCACCCCTAGCCCCTGTTTCCTTATACTTACTATGTTTTTTTTTTTTTTAAAGATTTTATTTATTTATTTGACAGAGACAGAGACAGCCAGCGAGAGAGGGAACACAAGCAGGGGGAGTGGGAGAGGAAGAAGCAGGCTCATAGTGGAGGAGCCTGATGTGGGGCTTGATCCCATAACGTCGGGATCACGCCCTGAGCCGAAGGCAGATGCCTAACTGCTGTGCCACTCAGGCACCCCTATACTTACTATGTTAATTGCCAAATCCTTGGTGTCCACAGAGATACAGATAATAGAAGTGCGTGCAATTGTTGTCTCTGGTGGGTTTCCCTTTTTGTGTAATGTGTCTCCTAGGGCTGCACATTGTCTTTAGAATTAAAGCTTAACCAACATATAATTTCATACTGTTTGTGCCGAAGCATTTGTGAATTACAGATCTAACGTCTGACCTTGGTAGAAACCCTGGATCCAGCTATTCCTGAAGCTGTTTCTGTGATGTTTTGACTATTATATGAGCCAACTCATCTTATGTTTTAGCTTAAGCTGGTATGAATTGGGTTCCCTACTGTTACTCTGAAAATACACCTGAACAAAATAGAGTACTAGAAATACAGAAGGGAAGGTAGATGAGCCTGTATTTGTCCCTCCTACCGTGTTTCTTAATTTTCAACTAAATAGTTTCTGATACTTGTGTAACTTAATGATTATGGAAAACAGTAAAATCTTCAATATTTTAATCTAGGCCCAGTTCTCACTGCCAGAAGATGCAAATTTCCTCTACTGCCATGTTAAGAATTGTTCTAAATATTAGAGCTGCCTTAGTGGGACCATCTTCCAAATTTATGCACCTCCCCCAAGCCAGGCTTCACAGGTGGGGGCTCTGTTAAACAACTTTCCTAGAAGATCGAACCCCTGGGACAAAAATGGAAAGCTTCTTAGAACACATGTTAATAGCACAGGAGGCACTAGGATCCTCAAAAATAAAGATCATCAGGGAAGAATGAT
>NC_048234.1:32210385-32216087 GCF_002007445.2 Ailuropoda melanoleuca
CAACAATGCCTGAAAAGAAGCACTGAATTTTTTTTTTCTGTTAACCATTTCATCCCTGAGGCAAATGGAAACTGCGTTTTTTTGACAATGGTTCAATGTCCTGAGACAGCTGGTGAGCTGGTGGGGGAGGTTAAACTCACTTCCTCCTTTCTCCTCCTCCCTGGACCCCAGGAACCTCTCTCTCCCACTCCGATGTTGTCTCTTGTTCTCTTTGTCCCCTCAACCATCTCACCCTGACACCCTGTGTTGTGACTCCTTCTCAGTGCTCCTTCCTCCCCTCACTTGGCAGCTGAAAGGCAGATAGGGGAGGGGAATGCAGGGTGGAGGGGAGGAGCAGAATTTGCTTAAAATCCACGCACAGCGACCTGCTTTCAGTAGGAAACACTGTCAGTTTCATTAGTTGTTAATATTATTGAACTAATCTGTCATTTGTTTTCTAATTATGTGTCACCAGGCATCACAGTGGCAGCTGAGGTGACTGGTAGTGAACAATTTTCC
The DNA here is from genome assembly GCF_002007445.2 of Ailuropoda melanoleuca. Taxonomy (NCBI): domain Eukaryota; kingdom Metazoa; phylum Chordata; class Mammalia; order Carnivora; family Ursidae; genus Ailuropoda; species Ailuropoda melanoleuca. The sequence goes on from NC_048234.1 coordinate 32,210,884, forward strand.
TCCTTGAATCCTTTTTTCTTTTAAAAACAGTAACAGCCAGAAATGATTAGCAATAAATTAAACCTAGGTAATATTTTTTCCTCCCCGCCCCCCACTCTTTCACTCCTCCTCCTCCCATATTTATAGCACCTCCAGGATCTTGATCACCTCCTGGCCCAGCAGCCCACTCCCAGGGTAAGACCCTGACTGGGTCAAACTTGGGACAGCCATACTTCTGAAGTCTCCAACTTGACTGAGACCTCAACTTCCCATTATTTTCCATCATGATTCTGTGGGCTTGGAATTCGGGGAAGGCTCAGCGGCTCCACATTGCATGGACTGGGTCACCCGGTGCTCAGGTAATCCTGAGGGTCCAAGCTGCCTTTGCTCACATGCCTGGCCCCTTGATGGCAGCAGGTGGCTGAACACTGGGCTCAACTGGGCACCTCCTTCTGTGTTGCCTCTGCCTCTCCACGTGGTCCCACCAGCAGGGCAGTTGAACTTCTTTACATGGTGGCTCAGGGCTCCAAGAGTGAATATTGCAAAGACCAGAAGTGGAAGCTGCCTCTGTCTAAAGGTGTGACCTAGCAGCTTTCATAGCATCATTTCTACCACATCTATTGGGTGGTGTGGTCAGGGTCAACCCAAAGTCCATCTACTCCTCACTTGAGCTGCTGGGTGCAGCCCAGAAAAATTACACATTCCTACAAAGTGGACCCTCTGAAACAAGTGGGATTCAGATCTCAGTAGGGTCCTCAAAGCTGCCTGGTCAGCCTTCTCTTCCTACAGTAGTTCTCAGAAATGTTCACTCTTGCCCAGAATACTGAATCTAGTTGTTTCTCTCCAGAGATCTCATTTGATCTAATTCTTGGGCGGCCTTGCCTTCTATTTCTCAGAGGCCGCACAAAGTTCTGATGCCTGCACACATCTACTTCAAACTCCTCTCCATCAGACATCTCCTCCCTCCTTTCAAATCGGTCCTCCCGGCATGCTTCAGTCCACTCTGTTCCTCAGGGACTGACCGCTGTTAATCGTTCCTTTTCTGGATCTGTTCTCTCAACCTGTAAACATGCTCCATCTCACCAGGGCAATAATAGCAATATGGTTTTTCAATCATGGCAATATGGTCTGTATGTATAGAATACAGTTGCCCATTCTCCTCTTGTTTTTCGTCATCTTTATTGCTCCTTGCAGTCAGACTTGTGGACCTCCCTGACCTCCCCTTGGTGGAGGCTATCGGGACTCCTGATCATGCTACCCAAAACTCTGTTTTTAGTCCTTCTCTTGCTTACTTTCTCTGCACATTAACCACTCTTTCCCTCTCCACCTGTTTCTTCAGCTGCTACTCTTCGACCAGCTCTTATTTCTTGTATCCTTCTGTTTCTATGCAGAATCACTTTAAGATTTTCTTTCTAGATTTCTTTTTCCCAAATGTTAATGTTCCCTGGAAGTCTGTCCTTAGGTCTTGACCCTTGCTGTTTATAGTTTTTCTGTGGTGGCAGTTCATGGGCATATCAGTTGCTGCCTGCTCTAAACATCCCCCAGCAGATCTGGCCCCAATCCCTTTCCTGAGCAACAAGTATTCATTCGTACATACGTGTGCACGTGTAGATTTGCTTCCTCGGCATTCCGACCTGGAGGTCTCCAGAAAACTCAAACTTCACCTATCTGAAGGTGGGACCCATTTTTCAACCTGCTTCATTTCCCCATTGTTTCAAGCCTGCAATTGCTGTACTCCTCCTTTTTATTTCCATGTTCATTTCCGTCACTAATGTAGATGCCCTAAGTATCTCTCATCTTGCCTTGATGGCCCTCATATCCATCCTTATTATCTTGTCAGCATGAGGGCAACCAGTTAGCTGTGTTCCTTCTTTTAACCTCCTCTACCCTTCTTGTGTTACCACACAGCTGCCAAAGACATGCTTTCAAGATACAAAATTCAAATAAATCCCTGCTGTACTCAAAGTCCTTCAATGGCTCCCACCATCTAGAGATGAAAAGCCACCCTTTAAGCTTGCCCTAGGATGTACTTTCTGCCTCCCAGCTTTTTCTCCAGGCTGCTCCTCATGCCCTGTGTTCCAGCCCAATGCTGGTTTATGCATTCATGCCTTGGCCTGTGATTGGTTTTTCTGCCTGGAATCCTTCCCTTCCTCTTTCATTAGGCAATTCCTTCAGCTACTCTACTCTCTACTTACGGGTGAGATACTTTAGATCTTGTGCCTTGGGAAACATTTGGTAATGGCTGGAGAAATTCTTGGTTGTCACAAGTCTGGGTGCTCCTGGCCGGGAATGCTGGTAAACATCCTCTAATACACAGGCTAGGCCCCTTCCTTCCCCCCACAACAAAGAATGAGCTGGCTTAAAATGCCAATAGTGCTGAGACAGAGAAACCACTTCAAGTTCTCATTTTGCTACTACTCCTTCCTGTTTACCTGTTAGATATTTTCCACATGGCATTTTACTTATTTTAACCATGTTTCTCCCCTTTAGATGATAGGAACTGGAGGACAAGATTTTCTATCCTGGCAGATAGAATATCTTTAGCATTATTTTTTTTTTTAAATAGCTTGTGTTGATGTTATAAGTTTCTCGTGCCTACTAGCCTGGCTTGTTCTTGAAACTATCCATTTCTACAGTGGAGTGAATGAGACTTGGTTGGCTTCTTAAACAGCTTGATTGGCCAAGGAAGGTAGCTTGAGAAGGGAGCTGGGATGCAGAGGGAGCAGTGAAGGGGTGCCTGGCTGAGTCAGTTGGTAGAGCATGTGGCTCTTGATGTCAGGGTTTTAAATCTGAGNGTAAATCTGAGCCCCATGTTGGGTGTGGAGATGACTTAGAAAAATGAAATCTTAAAAAACCAAAAACGAGGGGTGCCTGGGTGGTGCAGTCGTTAAGCATCTGCCTTCGGCTCAGGGCATGATCCCAGCATTCTGGGATCGAGCCCCACATCAGGCTCTTCCGCTGGGAGCCTGCTTCTTCCTCTCCCACTCCCCCTGCTTGTGTTCCCTCTCTCGTTGGCTGTCTCTGTCAAATAAATAAATAAAATCTTTAAAAAAAAACAAAAAAACAAAAACCCCACCAAAAACGAGGCACTAAAATTGATGTTCTCATAAGCTCTTCCTCCTTCGTCTTCTGGATTTTGATATTCTCTTTTCTCTTTAGTTTCCAAAGTGTTTCAGAATGTCTCCAGGCAGCCGGGATTTAATATGGCTTCCTAGGACTTCTGACAGTGAAGACCAAGATGAGGAGTGCTGATTTATCTGTATGTTGGTTCCTGGCTCATTCCCCCTCTTCCATGCTCTGTGTATTGCTGGGGGCTGGAAGTGTACAAACTCCATTTCTGAAATTCCTTTGCCACATGGCTTCCTCTGCCAATGGGAGGCCCTGGTGGAGATGTGAAGGCAGGAGAAAGGAAGGAGATGATGATATTTTCTGTGCTTCTGAAATCCTCCAGAGGGAATAGTGGTGGTAGAAAAGCCTAGACTCCTGGCATCCTGCCAGGCAGTGCAACAGAACACCTGTGGATCTTGGTTCCACTAGCAGCAGAGGCCGATGTGGGCAACTTGGCCTCCACACTTTCTGCAAAGAAACCATGGCTGTGGTTCTCACACCACCAGCAGTGTGTGCTCTGGCAATGGCGTGGAGAACATGGAATCTGAGAGGCTTTGTCTTTTTTGGTGCCCCAGTTCTGGGGATGCAAGCTGCTTCTCGCAAATACTGCAATTACTCTGATTGACTACACCTGTTTGCTTTTCTCTCTGCTCTTCCCACATTTTTCCATTTCCTGTATTAAATTCCCTCTGCGATACCTAGAGTGGTTTGTTTTCCAGCTGAGACATGGAAGGACACAGTACTAATGTGGCATGCTCCCTTTCCCAGGAAGGTTGATTTTCTGGGTTCTTGAGGTTTAGATTAATCCTTATACAATTTTACCTCCTAGAGATGAGTATGAACCCTCGTAACTGTGGTGTTTGAATTCTAATACAAGGCTAAATGGTCTTTGACCGTCAAGGATAAGATTTTCTACCTTTTTTGATTGAGAAGACATTTAGGATTCAAAGCAAGATAGCCCACCTCACTACCTTAAATCTTTAAAGCCTTTCCCCATTGAGTAAACTGATAGGTTTGGCCTAATTTTCTACTCTCTGGAGTTAGAGGCAAGTCCTGAATTTTTTTTTCTCATTGAGGAAACACATTCCATGGATATAGCTCTGAACATCAACCACAGAAGTTGGTCAGTTTGACAATCTTAAGTGTTATGTGAGCAGGAAACAATTATGCAGGAGCTAGAATAGCTCCATTTGCTCTATCACATCATCATTGATCTGGTTGCTGCCTGCTAGAGACCAACAGGTCTCTTTTCTGAGAAGCTATTTAACACATTCTGATGCTTTCCTATCATAATCAGAATAAAATTCAAAATATTTACCCTAGCTTCTGTCTTTGATTTTAGGCTCCTAAACCCCCATGCTATATAGTCTCCAAGTACTCACTGGGTTTTTGCCAATACTGGCTTCTTTCCTGTGCTTCAAATATTAAAGCTTGTGCCTGACTCTGGGTTTTAATTCTCAGAGTTAATGATTCTATACTAGGTCACCCCTGTGTCATTCTCCACTCCCTAATTCTCTTCGATGTGTAATAGCTCCTATTGCTGTGTCGTCATCTGAAATTATCACCGGTTAGTTTACTTGTTTGCCTTTCACCACTAGAATGTAACTCCTCAGGGAGTTGATGGGTTTTCTTCACAGTTTTATCTCCTGAGTTCTAGGTATTCTGTGACACCTAGTAAGTGCCTAATAGATACTTGTTGAATGACTTAATTAACTGTGCCCATAGTGCTTTCTACTCAATTCCAATATTGAACATGTGCTTTGTGAATGGGACTATGGTAAGGGAGAAAGGGGTGAGACGTGATGCCTCTTTGAACTGGTGTTGAATGTGGTGGGGAGGGGCTATGTCAATAACCACAATCCCCACCCCAGCAGCAAACATATAATACTGAGCACGACATGCCACATACTTTATCTGTCTATACATGACCCCATGAATCCTCTTAACACTTCGTGATGTGTCTGAATAACCCTATTTTACATAGGAGAACTGAAGTAGACAGGGGTAGTGACTATCCCAATCACACAGGTAGTAAATGGCAAAGCCCAAAGTTGAACCTAAGTCTGCTTGAATCTAAAGCTGAACTTGTAACCTCTCTACAGTATGGGTTTTCCAAA
>NC_048234.1:32216432-32217090 GCF_002007445.2 Ailuropoda melanoleuca
AAATAAATCTTCTGTATGTATTTATTTTGACAGAGCACAAGTTGGGGGAGTGGCAGTGGGAGAGGGAAGACCCCAGGGTCAAGACTTGAGCCAAAGGCAGATGCTTAATCAACAGAGCCACCTGAGCACCCTTCAAATACTATTTTTTCAGATTTATTTACCATTACCGACAGTCTGCTAGACTAACTCTAGGATAGCTATTAGTCACTCATACATCAGGGTCAGTTGGTTTAATCATTAGAATGTTTTCCACCTATTTAATGTGTGTTGATTGAAGGAAACAGGCGATGTGATAGAGAATCGAGCACCTGCATTGGGAGGGCAGGTGAAGTTCTAGGCTGTTGTGCTGTAGGAGTGTGCTGGCTAGTTGGGGTTCAGAAATGGGGAGTGACATCTAGTGGGATAGAGGCACAGAGATAACCAAGATAAATGGTTTTCTAGCCTCAAAGGACCAAAGGTGACTAAATCCTGTGGGGCATGTGGGAAGAAGCTCTTGATACCTTATTTTCACATGGCGCAAGCAGTGATAGCCTCTATTTCTGTGTGCCAGAATTGAGACCCCCTGCTTTCCTCTTCCCTTTGACCCTCTTGGCAACTGATTATTGACGTGGGGTTCAGGGCTGGGAGAGGCAAGATTGTAGACTCTGCTAGGAAGATG
>NC_048234.1:32217190-32227315 GCF_002007445.2 Ailuropoda melanoleuca
AGGGAGCACACTGGCTTTTGTAAAAGCATGTCACATGCCAAACACTGCTAGAGGTAGAAAACAAAAATCACGTGTGGGGTTTCCCAAATTACAATCACTTAGCACATTAAATGAGAATAAAAAAAATATTTTTAGGGGTCTTCCGGTAAGGACCAGGAAACCCGCTAGACAAATTCTAAAAGAGCTGTAACATTTGTGCATTTAAAAAAAAAAAAATTTTTTTTTTAAACCGGAAGTGGTGCTTTGATGTGCTGCTAAGGTGCTTTTGTAAACCAGAAGTGGTGCTTTGATGTGCTAAGGTGCTTTTCACGATGCCCCTGGGAATTCAGAATATGAGAAACCCACACCAGATGGAATGGGAATCTGTTTCATGTGTCATCAATCCTTCTGGACAGTTCGAGTGGAAGGGACAGCTCCTGAAGGGCTGAAACCTTGGCAACCATTGAGTGTTGCTTGTACGTGGGGTGGGTCATCCTGGTGACCCCTCTTTGAGCCTGTCTGTAGCAGTGATACCCAAGAAACCGGGGGGCTGGTAGGCTATTGAAGTGTGTGTTCTCATGTTCGGTAGAGAAAGACCTATAAAAGCCCCTTTGGTTTACCTTCCAAAATGGCGCACATGCTGTACTTGAGGGAACTCCTGCGGCTGCGCACTTCCCCTCTGCAGCTCTGTCTTCTTTTGTGTGATTGGAGCTTAAGTGCATCCTTGAGACCCTCCCACAGAGTTAACGGCCAGGCCTTGCAATCCTCATGATTCACAGCCCCTTGGCTTTGACCAGCTCGAGGCAGCTCCCCGTCTGGGGCGTTAACCCCCCTCAGGGTCACTGACCACGGAGAAAATGGCGTCTTGGAGCTGCCGGCGCTTTCTGCCCTGAAAGCTGCAGGACGATGACTTCCTTAACCCACTTCACACAAGGACGCATGTGTAATCTCAGAAACGGGAATCAAAGTCCTCAACACTTGGAACCCAGGCAAGTTGCAGAGAAGCCGGCACTCTGCTCTCCTGGGTGTGTGAGAATCGTGGGAGGGGCAGGCAGGGACAGCTGAGGGCCGAGACAGGTCCCTCTTGGCATCCCCCCATTTCCTCGTTTGTGGGAAGGCCCGGGTGGAAAAGGGAAGAAAAGCATGTCGGTTAGTGTAACGTGGCCTTCTGATGACTTGTCAGTCCTGGATTTGAGGAAGGGCAGATTCTGCAAACCTGCATCTACCCAAAGAGAGACACTCTGTCTCGACCAGGATTTCTTAGCTGCGGCACTGGTGACATGTGGGGTCTGATGGTGCTCTGTCTCAGGGGGCCATCCCGTGGCAGTTAGCAGCATCCCTGGCCTCAATCCAGTAGATGTCTAGCACCTCCCCAGTGGTGACCACCAGAAAGGTCTTTGTCCTTGTCCAATGTCCCTGGGGGCCACCGTTGCTCTGATCCTGAGCCCCTGATCCAGGCTTAGCCAGGGACATTGGTGAAGTCAGGCTTGTTTTTGTTTTGTTTTTTACTTTGTGTCCTCTCTGGCTAATGATCTCCGTGGAGTTAAACTAACAGTGGCTTCTCCTTGGTCCCCGGGATAGCAGAGCCTGCACTGATCTGCCTTGAGAGAACCATTTTCCTGTGTTTTGCCTCCTAAGTGCTTTGTGATCCTGGATTCTGGGCACCCCAACAAATAAGCTTGCTGATAAGGCACAGAAACCAAAAACAATGGACTCCCTGATTGCCAAGGAGGGGGCATGTTTTCTTTCCCCTCGCTCTCCTGGATCCATGCAATAATTAGCCAAAGTAAAATGAATATTAGCTCATGCTTAATTGCCTTTAAAGCGTACTTGCCGGTGCTGACCCAGTAGTGCTAAACCAATTATTTTTTGAACTTTATGGCTTTAAATAATCCTTTGCTCTAAAATTCCCTGTACCCCTCAGCTACTTAACCACAGGCCCCTCTGCCCTAAATCCTTTTCTTATACTTTGTAGCTTTTTCAGCGAGGCCCCTCTTTAAGAAGACATAATCCCTTCTCTGTAGAAAACATGAAAGACCTTGAACAAATCAAGATTTCTCCATGGAGAATTCAGCTAATCCTGTGCTTAGCTCCTAACAAGGAAATCCATCTCTCCACCAAGCACACCATTACCCGGACTAATGCCTGACTTGAATAACAAGCAAATTATTGTGCTTTTAATTGTACCCTGCCTGGTCACAGAGCACATCTGAGAGAGGAATGTGCTGAGCTTCTCCAGGAGAAACAGGGCATGCTTCTTCCTCCTTTTCTGTCGCCTTCCCCTCCCCCATCCCAACCCTTTCTCTTTCCAGCAGCAGCAGAGGAGGGGGGGAGAAAAAAGACAGCTAAATTATGTTTAAAATGGAAGAGTCTAAAGGACGAGAAAAGGTGGTAAATACTGATTTGGGAGAGGATGAATTATCCAGTCTCTGCAGTGTGGCTCATTTGAAGACAATCAATTGGTGTTATCATAACCTGATTACCGAGGGCACTCTTTGTTACCCTAAACCGAGCTTCCTCAGTCCTATTGACATTTTGGGTTGGATAATTCTGGTGGGGGGCTGCCCGGTGCATTTGCAGGATTTTTAGCAGCCCCCGGGTTCTGACAATCCCAGATGTCCTGAGGTATTACCAAATACCTCCTGGGGGCAAAATTGCCACCGCCCCCCCCCCTTGAGAACTACTACCCTGAAGCCTTCTGTATTGGGATTTATTTGTGCTCTCTGACCTCTTCCTCCTCTTCCTCCTGGACACAAACCCCAAGAAAGTCATGGTTCCTGGAGTAAAATGGGGGAACAGCTGAGATCTTTAGGGTAGAAAGCGTGGGCAGGAAGAAAGTATGGACTCATGTGTTGCCAGGGGTCAGAGAGAGGGANAGAGTAAAATGGGGGAACAGTTGTGATCTTTAGGGTAGAAAGCGTGGGCAGGAAGAAAGTATGGACTCATGTGTTGCCAGGGGTCAGAGAGAGGGAACAGCCCTCCACACCAAGATCAGAAGAAGTCTTAGGATTTGGTTGTTTCTGGCTTCCATTCTGCAGTGGCCATGCCCCCGGTGAGTGAGCTGCTTTGAATGCCTTTACCTTGCGCAGTTTGGGACTGGGCTTGCTGTGGGGGAGATGAGGGGTGATGGAGAAGGGGCAGAGCGGAAAGAACCTGTTGTCTGAAGGTGCTGATGCTCTCTGCCCTTGGTTCTTAGGACACAAGAGAACGACCCAGGTTCAGGAATACCCATTGTGTAAGCAGAGACCCTCCCTTTTTGGACGTGGAAATCCAGACCAATGAGAACTTCCCATAAGAGAAGCATAAAGCAAGCATTGAGTTGCATTTTCATTACAACCACTGAGGCAAACATTTCCTTGCTCCTGGAGATGCAGAGTCCTTCCTATTTTTAGGGACTCTGAAGAGGCCTTATTGCTTGTCCTTACTGGCCAGAGGCAAAGGTGGTAAAGGATTGCACTGCAGTGAGCCCAGTTCTCCAGTAGATGGCGGTGTACATCTTCCTCAGAAGCCGGGCCTGGCGGCAGCTCGCCAACCCTCCTCAGCCTAAGCAAGACAAGTGCCACTAGGCTTTCAGAGACAGCCATCTCCTCTCATTGTTGGCACAAACAGCCCCAAACAATTGTACTGACCACACAGCTCCATGCCACATTCCAGGGAGCTGCCGTCTGCTCAGGAGTGAATGCTGGGAAAATGAACCNATCTCCTCTCATTGTTGGCACAAACAGCCCCAAACAATTGTACTGACCGCACAGCTCCATGCCACATTCCAGGGAGCTGCCGTCTGCTCAGGAGTGAATGCTGGGAAAATGAACCAAGCTGCTAATTTGCTTGATTGGGGGAAAAATATCTTCAGTAACAATGGGTGTAATTTATTTTTTTAACAAGAATAGGGGCAATGCCATTTCATACCCTCACTCCCAACTGCTACCATAAATGAAAGCAATCACCTAATTAGTACTGAATTACTAACTAGCGGGTTAAAGGATCTGCTAAAAATCAAGCCGAAGTGAGGAATCTGGAAAAAGATGTGATTTCCTTGAGAGGATGGGGGGAGGCAAGAAGGGCGGGGGTTGAAGGCCTGAAGTCCATTGTGGGGCCCCGGGGCCCTGCAGTCTGGGGGCTGTGCTGGCTCCGACCCTGGGAGAAAAAGGCTCAGTGATTTCTCCAGGCCATTCATTTTGTGCAGGTGAATGACTTTCTAAACCGCGGAAAAAGAACCTGTTGGAGAAGACTTATCTGTGTGTTCCTTTTAAAATGTTACAGATGTAGATGAATTGGCTTGAGAAAGAGGACACAGCCCCGTGGGGCCTGGCCACCCCGCTGATGGGACTGGACAGAAGGACCCCACAGGGAGGTTCTGGAACGCCCTCTTCCCTGACACACCACGAGGGAAATGACAGGCAAACCTGAAACCAGGTTGGGAGGTAAGTCGTTAACACCCCTGGAGGAAGAACGTTAGGTTCTAAATGCCTACTTTCAGATTTAAGTTTTCACGTGTGTCTTTTCTTAAGCGCCTCTTCCCCCACCCGAAACACCATACGAGGCACTCCCTTCGAGAAAAGTGAAATAAGAGAGTAGGTAAGCACCGAAATCTTGCACTTGAAGGCTCCGCAAATTGAAGCTACTAATTTATTTGTTCAGAGATGACTTGTTTTTTAGTTAGATATGGCTTTAATTGAAATACTTTACTAATGCGATTTATCACAACTGTAAACTGTCAGTTTCCACAGCTGTTGCTTTTTTAGAGCAATCTGGCAAATGTGTGTGGGTAAAAACACAGACTTGGAAGGTGGAGGAAGAGCCGGCTCAGGCTTGCTTTCTCCCACTTAGCTGGCCCACAGGCCCCTCACCCCCGCCAAAAACATATGCTTCTCTTCCTTAGAGACACCCACTTTGATTCTTGAGTGCATCTGTTGTTCCTGGCTGCTAAACAGCAATTCCCTCTCTCCTGGGAGAAGCACCTCATTTTCTTTTGGGGGAGCTACCCGTATCTCAGTTGATGGGGCATAGAGGAAATTGACCCCACTCTCCTCCGGTGCTGTGGGGTGGGCATGCAACCCAGCTGTGGCCAGAGTCTTCTCTTTCACCCCTATTGGTCACAGTGGTTGGCTCTTGGGGGTATCAGAAATTGGAACAACAAACAAAACTGGACCCTGCTATATTGTGACCTTCGGATAAACAATGACAATTTTTTTACTGTATGTTTTCAGTATTGTGTGAAACATGTTAAAAANGCTGGTGGCCATCTTCGCTGCCGAGTGGGGACAGCTGTGTGAAACAGAAGCCAATGCCACAGAGCAGACCTGCTTCATTGCAATGGGTGGATCCAGCTGTTCCTGAAGCTGGCCTTGTGTTCGGTGGAAGTCAGGTGCTGATGGCCAGGCAGGATGGTGATTTTCTACCCCTTGAGCCAAGGAAGTAGAGACAGCAGTGCCAGCATGGGCCCACTGGGCATGGCTTGTATTCAGTTGTAGGAGTGGTAAATGGATATTGCACAGCAAGGATAACTGATGTCTCCTGCACACTCACATGGTTTCCTAATTGTTTGGCTGCATGTGAGCTCTTTGTTCTCCTGCATTAGCTCTTCAAGACATCATGGCTGGATACAGGGCCTCATGCAGCTGGATTTAGAATTGGAAACTTGAAGTTCAAATTGGCCTCTGCGTGGTTTTGAGTGGTTTTAGGGTCATTGTGACTCTATGAAGCTGAGTTTCTTGGTCTGAAAACTAAGGACAGAGCTTACCTTCATTCATTCAGGCTGCTATTCCAAAATACCAGAGACTGGGTGGCTTATAAGCAACAGCGATTTATTTCTCACCGTTCTGGAGGCTAGAAGTCCAAGATCAAGTTGCCAGCAGATGGGGTGTCTGGTGAGGGCCCGCTTCCTGGTTCATGGGTAACCTTTTTGCTGTACTTTCACATGCCGAAGGGAATGTGAAGGAAGGGGCACTAATCCCATTTGTGGGAGTTCCACCCTCCTGGCCTAATCACCTCTGGAGATCCCACCTCCAGATACCATCACCTTGGGAGTTAGGATTCCATATAGGAATTGAAGAGGCAGGGTGGGGGACACAAACATCCAGTCTACAGCAGAAGTAATTTCCCCACAGGACTGGGGTGAGGATTCCATGAGGTCAAGTACACAAGCACCTGTCATGGGGCCTGGTGTGGAGTAGGTGCCCCAGAGTGGTCTCCCCTCTTCTCTTTCTGAGAGAATATTCTTCTTTCCTACATAAGTTACCAAGAACAATAATCAGCCTGCAGGCAAGCATCGCCAGTGTTAGAGCTGTTTCCATCATCACCGCACATCACATGATTGTATGTACTTGGTGGTTTGCAAGCATTTTCACCACTTCTCACTCCCTGTTGGGGAGACAGGGAAGACATAATAGAATTACTGGCTGCTAAAGTCTCCCCTCCCTTTATTTTGGCTTCTGTTTATTGTACTGTGAGGACAAGGGCTTCGCTTTGTGTTAAAAGTGAAGTGGGGCACCTGGGTGGCGCAGTGGGTTAGTGTCTGACTCTTGATTTCAGCTCAGGTCATGATCTCAGGGTCGTGAGATCGAGCCCTGTGTCAAGCTCCCTGCTTACCGTGGAGGCTGCTTGAGATTCTCTCTCCCTCTCTTCCCCAGCTTGTGTGTGTGTGTGCGTTCTCAAATTTCTTAAAGTGAAGCATTTGAAATATGGTTGCTATCTTCCCATATCTCAGTGGCAATTACCTGATTTTAATTATTTGGATATTTAAGGTTAACTATCTTCTGTTAAAGTTGGTCTGTTTAACTGAAATGAAAAAAGTGAGGGTGACTGCATGTTTTGACAATGACAACACTGTAGTTGACTTGGAATTTTCTGGAACTTAAAGAGGTAGCTTTGGAACATCTCAGGGAAGAGGACAGATTTGGAATTTGCTTTTAGAGTTGGAGGGATTTTTGAGATTTCCTCTTTTTTTACAGGCTGTCTGATGGGTAAAGTGAGGAGATTCCAGAAACTTCCAGGGTTGGGGGAGAGATCTTGCCCCAGTGAGCTGGGGACAGGACTGGAATCCTGACTCCTGGCTCATCAGTCCTGACTGCCAGAGGCCTGGTGAGCCTGGCAGCACACGCATCCCTGGGAGGACACTGTTCAAGAGGTTTCAGTTGCTTAGGTTGCTTTGTTTTGGAAGTCAGCTCTGTTAAATCCAGGTGGGGATGTGTCTCCAGTTGAAGACGAAGGTCTTGGGAGGAGCCGAAGGTCCTTTGGTGGTCTCCAGGAACACGCAGCAGGGAGCTGGAGTGTGGAGATGGCAGAAATGACTTTTAGATGTTCACAAGGGATATGTGCCTCCTCCTGGCTGTGAAATAACAGAGCCACAGATCGTCTTGGAATTAAGAACTAAGGCAGTCACCTTTTAGAGGGCTTCTGATGGCACTGCTATCCCACAGTCTGTTTTGTAGTCCCTTCTCCTTTCCCATGCCACCCCCTCCTCCCTGTTGTTTTGATAGAAGGATTCATCAAAGAGATCTCCTTTCCCTCCCTCGCCTCCCCACCTCTTCCTTCGTTTGGCTCAAAATGGGAAGGGGAGAGCTAACACTCAGTAGTGAAAGCACAGAGGCCCCTCAAGGTCAGTGCTAAATCTCATTTTTAGCCTGAGTCTGTTTCCTCATCTGTAAGATGGACAGAATTCTGTCTCCTTGAGAGAACTCTTGTAAATGAGATTAAATCCATAAATATAGGAGATTAAATATATCTTCTGGTATATGATAGTTGGTCAGTAAGGAGTAATTCCATTGTCTTCACGGTTTCAGGAAGGCTAGAGAGAGGGGTAGGTGAGAATTGCTAATGTGGACAGATGTTTAGATGCAAATGATAATGTTGGCTACTGCTAGAACAATTGCTACATGTTAGACACTTCCCCTGAGAGCCTCAGGCTTAATTTATTGAATCCTCACAACAGCCCTATGAAGTAAGCATTATCTCCTTTTCTACAGGTGGGAATGCCAAGGTGCAGAAAGGTTAAGTGATTTGCCCAGAGTCACACAGCTTGTACAGAAGTTATATTCAAACCTTAGAGGCTCTTGCCCCCTGAGAGAGCAGATGAGGGGTCAGAAAGCAAGAAAAGCAGGGTCACTGGGAAGAAAGGTGTGTGTCCAGTCTTTGGATGGAGTTTTTACTTCAGTCTGATTTGAACTGTTAAGTGAGCTGGGGTCAGCTACAGGTGTGGCTTTTAGAGGCTAGAAGAGGACCCTCTCCAGCCACCCCTTAAAACACAGACTTGTAGCCTCATTTGGAAGCTTTGGGGTCAAACTCTCCTTACCATTTCCCAAAGCCTTCATTCTATGCATTTAGTGCTTAAATGGCAAAACCCCTTTCCTTCCAGCCAGTTGGAGAACATATTTCTTTAAACCCTCCCTTGGGGTGGATGGAAGACTAGTATCCCAAATTCAGTGGAAGGGAGGAACTTCCTCAGGCCAGCTCACACTGTGATAGTGGTAAACAAAGGACAGACCTTCTTCCTTGTGTGACTGATGGGATCCTTTGCCAGCCTCAGATGTAGGTCAGATGGTGCTCAGCGCTCCAGTCTCGTTGGTGAGGTTGCTTCATCTTGCCCCAAATCGGCAGGAGTTGAGTTTGTCTGCAGGTATGGTCTAGGAGTTTACTTGGTCCAGTTGGGTGGGTCCTGGCTCCACACCCTAGGCAGAGAGAGATAGTGAAGTGTGTGTGGGGGGGTGTTGGGGCCCCCAACAGTCCCAGGATCTTGGTCTCTGATTTTCATTTCCTTCTATGAACTGTTCTGTTCAGTCTACGAACTGTTACTCTTGTCCAGCCTGGTTAGCTCTGTCTTATACATGATGCCTATACAGTCCCGGTTCCTGGTCAGGCCTCAGGGACCTCAGGGTTGCAGCTTTATTTGGCTGATACTTGACTGTGGGGGCAGATTTTAGAGAACCACTGTGCCAGAACCAGCTCTTTCCTTGAATCTTCTGGCCCTGGAGTGGAGCCTGGGTCTGATCCTGGCTTTACTCTCTTCATGGTGAGCCTCTTTGAGGACTTCTGTGCTCTTTCCAGCCGGATACCTAGAGTTTTCAGTCAAGTTACATGTCAGAAGCTAACAAGTCAGGGCCTTCATTCTTTCCACTAAGAAAACCCTTTGGTCCCTATGGTAGCCAGCAGCGTTGCTCACATGTGAGAATATAATCAATAGGAAGGATTCTCCTTCTTTACCGTCTTTATGTCAGGCTTGGTCTTGTGACTTGCTTTGGCCAATGAAATGTGAGTGGAAGTGCGACATACCCCACTCTTAAGAGCCCGTGCGAAGTTCTGCATGCTTGCTTTGCCTTGGCCTTCTTGATGATGGGAGCCCGTGTCAGACTGTGTTTCTGTCAGGCTGGGCCTGAATGACAACAAACAGAGCCATCTTGCTGATCCAAGATGTCAGTGTCACATGGAACAAAAATAACCTTTGTGGTTTTTGTTTTGTTTTTTTTTTAAGCCATGGGGAAATTGTTGCTCATTACAGCAGCCTAGCTTTGCTGGTTCTGACTGTAATTGTATGGAGGCGCTAGCCTCCCATTTCTTTCTGTGTCCTAATACATGATGCATACTTATTTCTTACATTTGTATTGTGAGGAAGCATTCAGAAGAGGCCTGTCTGAAGGCAACTCTGTCTACCTAGAAGCTTCTGTTCTTAAACAATTTAGGTACATATCACCAGCCTTCCACTCCTTGTGACCATGTGAGAAATGATGTAATGTAAGAACTGGAATAGACAATAGCTGGACTAAATCTTTTCTTTTTTTTNACTGGAATAGACAATAGATGGACTAAATCTTTTTTTTTTTTTAATGATTTTTTATTATGTTAGTCACCTTACAGTACATCCCCGGATTCCGATGCAAAGCTCGATGCTCCATTAGTTGTGTATAACACCCAGTGCACCATGCAAGACGTGCCCTCCTTACCACCCATCACAGTCTATCCCATTCCCCCACCACCCTCCCCTCTGAATGGACTAAATCTTAAAGTTGACTGAATGCCTTAATATGCTTACTGCGATGATAGTCTTTGCCTTTTGTTAAGAGTAATGTATTCATCAAAGGACTCCTGAAAGGTAATTACCACTGTGTTGTATGGACTTATTCCTATTGCCTTTCCTAGTAGTAGAGCATG
>NC_048234.1:32227415-32232993 GCF_002007445.2 Ailuropoda melanoleuca
ACTATTACACCTCTTCTCCGTATAGCTGATTTCGTGTCATGGGCCCTAAGACAGAATTTCTAATTACTAAACTAATTGTTGCAAAGGGAAATGAAAACTACCAATAATACTTAAAGTAACTCCTGGGGTGGACCAGAGTCCACAGCACAACCCCTAGGAGAAGCAGGTGGTAATGTGTTAGGCACAAGCAGTCCATCAATAAAATTTGTTAATCATTAGAGGCTCACAAAAAAGAGAAGCACAGACACAGAAACTCAGTGTGAGCTGGTATTCATTGTCTATCCCACGGAAAGATTGGGAGTGTTCAGACATGGACATCCTTATGATCTGCTTGATTCCTTTTCCAGTGTCCCCCAGATTTGGTCCAGTCCCACACTCCTCGCTCTATGTCTGTAGGTTCCCTGGTCTTCTCTTCTGCTAGTCTCCATTCCTCTATCACTTCTCACCTTCTTTTGGGGTCCATTGTGTGCCCTTGACCATGGAACCAGCAGAGTGATTCTGGGTGATTCTCAGAAATTCTGTAATAATTATAGTTACTAATAACATTTCCAGTGCTTTTTAAGGGCCAAGAACTATGCAGATGTTTTTATCTGTATTACCTTTAACTCTCACAGTGACTTCCTGAGGTGGCTAATCTTAGGACTCTAATTTTATATATAAGCACATTGAGGCTCAATGAAATAAAAGTGTTCAAGGTTACCAAACTAAGAAGGGGTAGAGCTGGGATTCAAACACAGGTGCATGTGACTCCAATTNCTCGTAAAAATCACAGACCACAAAACATAATTACAAAATGCACTTGACATCAATTAAAGGAAGCATTGATTTCATTAACTCACATCTTGTCCAGGAGCTATAAATTATAGGAAATAGGGAATGCGTGTATATCCCCTTTCTGAATGGCCAATCAGATACCACTCCTGCATCAAAAACTGGGATGATGTTGAGCATGCAGCACACCACGTTACATGTCACTCCCTTTGACTCAGAGGAACAGGTTTTTTCTCTCTGAGCTCATTCTTCAAAAGACCATATACCTCTTGAGCAATCTCTGCTTTTGTATTAAAGGATCTGTGTTTCCTATAACTTTGTGGTTCTCAGAGTGTCTTTCAGGAATCCACAGGGGTTCCCGAGGTGTGTTTGAAAAAAAAATTTTTTAAAAACCAAAACAACAAAAAAACTATGTTTCTAGTAACATGCAGATTTGATTTGACTTTTGTATGCTCACTCTCGTGTGGGTGTATAGTGGTGTTTTCCAGGGGTTACACACGTGTGATGTCATGACAGATTGAATGCAGAAGCAGATGTGAGAATCCAGCTGCCTTCAATAAGCCAGATGTTAACAGGATTTGTGAAAATGTAAATGACAGTCTTCTAAACTTTTGGAGAAAATATAATTGCTTTTAATGAGTACAATTTATATTAATATGTGATAGGTTTATTTTAAAAGTTCATTAATATTTTAAATTTTAATTGCTAATAAGATAAATATGGATAGATGTTAGCATATACCACCACCAGAAAAGCTCTTGGAGTCCACTAATAAGTGTAAGGAGCTTGAGACCAAAAAGTTTGAGAACCACGGCTATAACCATGTTTTCCCCATTTGTCTGAGAAGCCAGGAAGCCCAAGGCCAAATTTGTCATTCACCTTCGGCATTTAACTGACATCACAAGACGTGAGATTTGTGGACTGGTGTTTCTTCATGCCTTATGCTAGGTTTTGCTCCTAAATGATTTTGTGGCTTATTGTCCATACTGCTCTACTTGAAAATGTGTGATCATAAGCTTCAGATAGGTTATTGTGGGCTGTTGGCAATTAAACAGCACAGAGGATGGGCTGGTCTGAGAGCGTAGCACAGGAATGCAGTGTTGCTGACATGTATCCAAATGTGTCCTCAGAGTCAAATGCTGCTCCTTACGACTTCAGACAGGATCTGCGTGGTAGTAGCGGACCTCATTGTCACTACATCTGAATGGATGGTACTTTTGTTCTGGAGTCTGTCCACTTTCTATTTTCTAAATTATGCATATCCTTTTAAGGTACAGTCTTGCCCTCCCTCCCTCTCTCTCCATTTCTCTTTCCCCAGCGCAACAGAGATTTTTTTCCTCTTCCCTTTCTTCTACTTTGCATTTACGTTCTCTAGGACCTATTCTTAAAGCATATTTTCTAATGCATTTCTTGAGTTCAGAATAAAAGGCTAGTACCTTCAGCATTACTTCATCTTCATTATTAGCCTCTTAGAATTCTCTCTGATTTAAGGTTATTGTATAATACTTGAGCTCTTGGCTAACGTACATTATATTGGCACTGTAATCAGTGCACATTTCAAGGGCTTCAAGTCAACAATAGCACCCAAAGCTTTGAATTCAGAAATGTATAATTATTTTTGCAAATTGAGAGCGGGATAAGATTGGTCTAAATGCACTAAGGCATACCCTTCAATATTAGCTTTGTGTATGAGTCACAGATGACTACTATTGGACATTTGTTAATTATTATCATAGTAATGATAAATGTACTGGTATTTTCTTTTTGACTAAACTTGAGAATAATTTCTCACTCTCTCCTAGTTGAACTCCATTGTAAACCTTCAAAGGGGGAAATAAAACTAGAGTAATGTTTGGCCATTGTGCCATTATCTCCAGGGAATGGGTAATCCCTTTAGGGAAAATTTTCTGATCTCTTAGTAGTGGGGGTGGGGACTGGATTGAGTGAAGTTCAGAGGGAGAATAGAGTTAGCCTTGAGGGTGCTTTACAAAGTATAGATGAGTTGTTTTTTGTTTTTGTTTTCCAAATTATGGGTGTCTCTCATTTATCTAAACCTATCTTGATGGTATATAGATGATAGGAATTCTGATGTTTTGACCGCAAAACTCAATGACATGGACCAATCACGATTTATCAGAGCAGAGACTGCTCACAGAGAGGCCTTTTTTGTTTCCCTTATCCATGCAACAAGTAGGTTTGTGATGGAAAAGGTGGAGAGAGGAGGAGGGAGGGAGAGTGCTCTCCCACAGATAGCAGAATATCTTGCATTATTGTAAGTTTCCTTGCTATAGTAATTAAGAATGTCTTAGAAAATGATTCATTGACTTCCAAAAGCTATCAGAGAGGAGCTTCTAGTCAGAGTATACTTAGGGCATGGAGGAAAAATTGCAAGAATTTGTTTTTGTTTTTTTTTTAAGATCCTTCTTTCCCAACTTTCTCGTCAATTATCTCATGCTACTGCTCCCGGCACTCTTGTCTGTGACTTGCTTCATGTCTTTCTGTGTGAAATGACTTTGTCTTATTCCCTTTCTCTCTGTTAACACAGAGTAGCATAGTGGCTGAGAACTCGGGTCCCAGATCAGGCGTCTTTGGGTTTGAGTCCACTTTCTGGACTCTTTTAGGCATGTGGCCTTGCTGCGTGACCTCTAAGAGCAATCTCACCACTAGTAATGGAAAATAATAGAACAGACTTCATGGAATATACCGTGATTTTATCTTTTTTTCTGGTTGATGGACATTTGGATCACTGCCACTTTTCAGCTGTTACGAGTTATGAATGATAAACGTTCCATATAGTTTTTTGTGGACACATATTGTCATTATTCTTAGGTAAATACCTAGATGAGGAGTTGCAGGTTTATAGATTAGGGTTGTATTTAATTTCATGATAAACTGTTAAACTGTGCACCCACATGAGAAAAAGTTCTAACATTCCCTCTAGAGAATTAAGAGAGGATGTGATTCTTTATAATTATGCCCATATTTATCATTCTTGGTGCTCCTTATTCATTTCTGTAGATCTGGGTTTATATTTGCTTTCATTTCTCTTCAGCCCAGAGAATTTTCTTTAGCATTTCTTATAATTTAGTATTTCTGGGGATGAATATTTGATCATGTTTTCAGTATCATGAAATATCAGGAAATCTGAAGAATATTTTCACTTGATATAGAATTCCAGGTTGATAGATTACCACCCTCCCCATTCTGCAATTAAAAAGAAAATATTCTATTGTCTCCTGATCTCCACTGTTACTGATAAGAGCTTAAATTTCATTTTTATTGTTGTTTTCTTGCATCTAACATGTCTTTTTTTCCCTTCTGAATGTCATGATTGTCTTTTTACTTTCGGTTTTCAACAATTGAACTACGATGTTTCTAGATGTGTGAGTTTTTGTTGGTGGTGGTTTTTGTTTTTGTTTTTTTGTTAATTATCCTCCTTGGAATTCAATGAACTCTTAGAACAGTAAATGTTTTTCATCACAATTTGGAAACTTTCAGTGATTATTTCTTCACATATTTTTTCTTCCACATTTTCTTTTTCCTGTACTACTGGGACTCCAATTATATATATTATGGAGCTGAATATTGCCCCACAGGTCACTGAGGATCTCCTTATCTTTAGAATCTTAATTCTCTTTGTTCTTCATATTGAATCATTTTTTATGATTTAAGTTCATGGACTCTTTCTTTTGTAGTCTCCGATCTGTTGTTAAACCCTTTCAGTGAATTATAAAATGTCAGCTATTTGCCTTTTTAGCTCTAGTGTTTCCCTTTTGTTCTTTTAAAAAAAATTTCTATTTGTTCTGACAATTTTTCCTTTAAATCTTTTAAAAAATATTTTATTTGAGAGAGACCATGACTGGGAGGAGAGGCAGAGGGAGGAGGACAGGCAGACTCCCTGCCGAGCAGGGAGCCCTACTCAGGGCTTGATCCTAGGACCCTAGGATCATGACCTGAGCCAAAAGGCAGACACTTAACCGACTGAGCCACCCAGGTGCCCCTTAAATCTCTGAATATTCTTAAAATAGCTGCTTTAACAGCTTGTGTGCCAATTCCAAACTTCAGGTCATCTTGGGATTAATTTCTGTAGACTGTCTTTTCTTTTGATGGTGGGTCACATTTTCCGTAAAATCTCTGGATTCTCTTATCTTACGCTGAAGACTATTGATTTCTGTTCTTCCAGCCAGTTAAGTTACCTACTGATCCCCTTGAACTTATGGAGACTTGGTTTTATTAAGGTGGTTCTGTTTGATTTTGCCCTTAGTATTAATAGGATGAAGACTTTAATTCAGAGACATACACTTTAATCCTAAAATATGTCCTTCTGGGCTTCAATGGAAAGCCCAAGGTGCTTAGCAAAACCCTCTAACTGGGAAACACTTAAATTTCAAACTTTTCCTTCTCTACAGTAGGTAACACCAAAGGTTTCTGCTCATCTCTCTTAGCCTTACAACTATTGCTCTCTGCTGAGTTCCTTGCAGTCTTCCTGGAGCAGTTGTAGTCTAAACTCAGCCAAACATTTGAGGGAGTTTATAGATCAGATTTGGGGTTCCTTCTGGCTCCTTCATTTCTGATTTCTTTTCTTAATCTCCAGCTGCTCTGGAGATGCTGAACTTCATCCCCAGACACTCTAAGCCAGTAAGACTTCAGTTCTGCTTGAATTTTAGCCGTCCAGCCTCCCTTGGGCTGAGGAGTTCTCTTGAGAGATATGCTGTAGGGGCGTCTGGGTGGCTTAGTTGGTTAAGCAGCTGCCTTCAGCTCAGGTCAGGATCTCATGGGTCCTGGGACTGAGCCCTGTGATGAGCCC
>NC_048234.1:32233093-32246687 GCF_002007445.2 Ailuropoda melanoleuca
ACATGCACACTTCTCGTCCCTCTTTGTTGCCTTGTATTAGTATCTGTCAGGCAGGGCTTTGCCTGCTAACAGCTCCGTTACCAATGTTACTCAGAAATTTTGTTTCTTTTATGTAATTTGGATACTTGTGCTGTTTTATGAGGGCTAAGATATGCACCCGNGAGTGCTAAGATATGCACCCAGGGTAGGCAAAAGAATAATTCTATGTTAGGGAGCGAAAGAACAATGTCACATGTTCAGTAAATGTTAAACTATTTTCTTTTCCTGTTTTCTCCGGATTGAAAGAGTTCGCTGGATATAGATTTTTACCTCCTTCTGTAGTAACACTATGAGTTTGTGTTTACACAGTGTGTTAGCCTTTTCACATCCACCAGGGTTTTGCCTTTGCTGTCCCCTTTGCCTGAAGGGTCTTCCCCCTAGAGACCTCTGTGGCTCCCTCCTTGGCATTTTCCAGTCCTTTACTTAAATGTCACCTTTGTGGTAAGGTCTTCCCCCAGCACTGCATCTAAAATTGTGCAATGAACAAACAGAACTCTTCAAATTAACTTTCTGCGAAACATTCCCATTACTCTCCCCTATTTTAAGCACACACTGCTAGCATACTCTGTATTTCCATTTATATGCCTTGCTTCTTCTGTGTGTCCCCCATTAGAATAATAAGTTCCATGAGGAATGGGGTTTCTTCATTCAGTTCTTAGAACCATGGCTGGCACATAGAGATCCTCCAAAACATTGAATGAATTTTTTGTGGCTGACTGATATTCTTGTGGCAAGTAGGCAAGTGGTGTAAGGGGCCTTTCTCTGGCAGGTTCTTGTTTTGNCATTAATTTGAAATCCACCTTTCAGCTCTATATATTCAAGAATATTCTAGAATGAGTCCTCTTCATATATTCAGTTGAAGGTAATATTTTTTTTTTTAACTTGGAACAGAAACTGTTTTCTTCACCTACTTCTGTAACATGCACACTTCTCGTCCCTCTTTGTTGCCTTGTATTAGTATCTGTCAGGCAGGGCTTTGCCTGCTAACAAACAGCTCCGTTACCAATGTTACTCAGAAATTTTGTTTCTTTTATGTAATTTGGATACTTGTGTTGTTTTATGAGTGCTAAGATATGCACCCAGGGTAGGCAAAAGAATAATTCTATGTTAGGGAGCGAAAGAACAATGTCACATGTTCAGTAAATGTTAAACTATTTTCTTTTCCTGTTTTCTCCGGATTGAAAGAGTTCGCTGGATATAGATTTTTACCTCCTTCTGTAGTAACACTATGAGTTTGTGTTTACACAGTGTGTTAGCCTTTTCACATCCACCAGGGTTTTTGCCTTTGCTGTCCCCTTTGCCTGAAGGGTCTTCCCCCTAGAGACCTCTGTGGCTCCCTCCTTGGCATTTTCCAGTCCTTTACTTAAATGCCACCTTTGTGGTAAGGTCTTCCCCCAGCACTGCATCTAAAATTGTACAATGAACAAACAGAACTCTTCAAATTAACTTTCTGCAAAACATTCCCATTACTCTCCCCTATTTTAAGCACACACTACTAGCATACTCTGTATTTCCATTTATATGCCTTGCTTCTTCTGTGTGTCCCCCATTAGAATAATAAGTTCCATGAGGAATGGGGTTTCTTCATTCAGTTCTTAGAACCATGGCTGGCACATAGAGATCCTCCAAAACATTGAATGAATTTTTTGTGGCTGACTGATATTCTTGTGGCAAGTAGGCAAGTGGTGTAAGGGGCCTTTCTCTGGCAGGTTCTTGTTTTGGGGGGATATATGAAGGGGGAGATTTGAGGGAAGGCTAGGTTCATTTCATTGGGACATTTGGTCCTCAATAAGAAGATTTGCATAATCCCTTTAGCCTGTGGCTGGACTGTTGGTGTAGGCTCAGAGATGGGCATTGACCCACCCCAACTGCTCAATTTCCTCATGTCTCCACTCTGTGTATTCTCTATCAGCTCACCCTTCTGCCACAGGGAAGCTTCCATCATCATCTCTGGTTCTTCAGGAGGTGTCCAGGTTTGCATGCATTATAAATGGAGCTTTCCTGAAGGATTCTTGGTTTTCCAAGTTGGAAAACAGTAAAATGATACTATCTGTATGGACAGAGGGGTGCTGTGCTGGTGCTTGTGCTGAGGATGCCCAGTTGATTAAACTTGGCACCCACAGGGTAGAGCTCTGAAGCAAGCGTGAATGTGATAAATATTTGGGCATCCACAAAGGAGCCCATGGGAAATACAACATGGTGGACACTTTGCCCTACTCAGAAGAATGGAGGTAGATTTTATTATGACCATTATTGATGAAGATGCTCAGGCTGACACTTTGAGGAGCTGCTCTTGTATCCCTGGGGCCATTTAATTGAGAGGTGAGGGAATTGAGGAAAGAGGCATAGGGCAAGAGGTGGCACAATGTATTAGTCTTTTAGTGCGGCTATGACAAACTGCTACAAGTTGGATGGCTTAAAACAATAGAAATTTATTTTCTCAGGGTTTGAAGTCTTGAAGTCTGAGATCATGGTGTCAGCTAGAATGGTTCCTGTTCAGGGCTTTGAGGGAGCACCTATCCCAGGCTCCTCCTCTAGCTTCTGGGGATTGTTGGTGATCTTTGGTGTTCCTCGGCTTCTCCTGTACTGCCCTGATCTCTGCTGCTTCACATGGCGTTCTCCCTGTGTATATGTCTGTGTCCACATTTTCCTCTTTTATAAGGACATCAGTCTTATTAGGTGAGAGGCTCACTCTATACCAGTATGACCTGATTTTAACCAATTACATCTGCACTGACCCTATTTCCAAATAGTGTCATAATCTGAGGTCCTGGGGATTAGGACCTCAGACTATGAATTCTGTTGGAACACAGTTCAAGCCATTATACACAATTTGGGAACAGACCCATTGTGGGTACAGACCCATTGTGGGTATTTTATATGTGGATGAAACAATTGTCAGTTCACCTTCAGCTTTCAGGCAAAGCACACTTAGTACACGGATCTGTGCAATGCTCAATTACATAATCCATAGCCTCCTAAAATACTGTGTACAGAAATTTGTTATTTATACCTCTGTAAGCATTTACATAATAACAATATATTCTCAAATTATGCAATTATCTTTCTTATCACAGTGCTACATGGCTATAATCTCTTCACCAAGCTCACGGGCCCTTCTTACAGGGAATCCTGCAAACTTTCTGTACTGTGGGTACATTTTGAAGATTAACTTTATTTTTTATATATCTTTTAAAGATTTTATTTTTAAGTAATCTCTACACCTGGTGTGGGGCTCAAACTCACAACGCTGAGATCAAGAGTTGCAGGCTCTATTGACTGAGCCAGCATCCAAGTGCCCCTCAAGATTCAATTGGTGAACACCTTTTTTCCCCCCTCTGCTAGTATCAGAAGCAATAGGCATTCATTTTTTTCACTTATTTATCATTTATATAGTCACTCAACAAACATTTAATGAATCCTTACCAACGGGCAAAGACAAGACAGATTCCATTGCTGAGAGCCTCAGGTTGGTGGAGTGAGACACCTATAAACATCTTAGTGAAGTATTGGACATTAAGGAGAAACTATGGGATGTTTTCAAGAGGAGGAACTGCTCCTAATTGCTCTGACATCTCACATTGTCCTAGCCTGGGGGACTCACAAATTTTCAAAGGAAGGTGGAGGTTCTGTTGCTCTCAATAGTCTCCTCCCTTCTGACAATGCCAGCAAATCACAGAGTGAGAATTGGGAACCTTGGTTCTAGACACTGACACAGAGCCCTCCATGGAAGCCTTGGAGCTATCCCAGGTAATTCTGACCCATTGACTAGAGACCCTGATTTCATACACCTGAGAAGTTCCTGCATCAAAGATACCTTGACAGCTAAGTGAAAAATCATTATTCTAAAACAATTTACATTTGCCAGACTTAGACACAGTGCAACATGAGGCATGCTGAGGCCAGATTCATTTAGTGCAAAGGATGTTGTTCAGAGGTGGAATGCCAGGCCTTTACTCATCTTACCCTCTATGTGGGTGAATGAAAGAAGGGGTGGGGCTGCTCCCAGGACAGCACCCACAGAAGGGAGGCCCATCTCTTTCTAAGTAATTTTTTTTTTTTTTTTTTTTTTTTTACAAATGCTCATGCTCCCGGTTACGTTCCTGGAAAGTCATTACCATCAATTGACACCTTAATTAGCAGTTAATATTCTAGCAGGAGTAACTGATGAAGTGTGAGAGGGAGAGGCAGCAGAAGGTGGGTAGTGAGGGTGGTGGTGGATGGTGGGAAAGGTGCCTTGAAGGCGGGGGATGGTGTAGCCTGGGTAGGAGGGGTGTCTCTGTAGAGGATACAGAAGGTACTGTTTTGTGTTTGGTTTGGTTTGGTTTTGCTATTTGAAATTTTTGTCATTTCATGGGTTGCTAACTTGATCTCTTGCAGGAAGTGGGAAAGGAGGATTTTTCTATAAAATTGAGGTTGATAATATCACCTTCGCAATGAATGCTGGAGCCCCGGCCTGTTTTATCAACAACAGCAAGTCCAGCCTCTGCCTCTGCTGTGAATTGGTGCAGGGGCCACAGGGGCTGGCTCCACGGAAGGCATGCGAGTGGAGAATGTGGTCCCATTAGGGCCTCATTTGATACTACCCTCCCCCAACAATGGACCGGCCAGTCTACTATTGCTGTTTTTCAGGCTGCCGCATTGGGTCGCTGTGGGGGTTGAGTCCTGCCCAATCCCCAGTTTACCAGTCTGCCCATTGTGCCCTGAGATGGTCTCTAAGGCCATGTCTCATTCCTTTATCTAACAACTACTGTGGCGGAGGTCGTTGGCTTGTGGAGTACGGGTTGCACTTTTTACTGGGTGAAAGGGAAAAGAGACAGAGCTGAGGGGGTTAGGCAGGGATGTGGTTTCATCACTAGTACCTTGGATAAGGAGACAACTGTAGGAGGAATCAATATTGACAACAGCAGAAACTGCCCATAAATTATCCATGGGGTCAGGTTTGATGTATCTTTGAATTATTCACCAGGATCATCCAGGCAGTTTAGATACACACACACACACACACACACACACACACACACACCCAAGCTCCTGTTGTTCTGTGCGGTTAGAACCCTCTCCCTATTTGTGGGGCTAAGATGTGATCCATATGGGAGCAATTTGGAAAGTTATCTGGGAAATAAGGCCAATGGAGCTGGGAAAGCTGGTTATCCCCTCCCCTGCCCCCTTGGTTTTGATGAATTAAATGACCACTAAAATGTGATGTAAGTGCTAAAATGTCTCAGTCTTCGTTAGTATAGGACATAGCACCCTTAAGGGGACAGTCTGTTTCACCCTGACCCCTACTTGCTTGTCCTTGAGCCCGTGAACCCACTGATTACACAGACTTTTTCCTGCTAGTGCTGCTTGTCCCTAGAAAAAGGACCTAATAAAAAAAATTCATAGAAATGTATAAATGACTGATAAAACTTTGTACTTTCCCTATTTTGGGAGCATCAACTTTAGGAGTAGCTGCCCCTTTAAGGAAAATAATGCGATTAATTTTGGACTTTCAGGTAGACATTAAATCATGGTGAGATATTAACCTCCTCAAGGGAGCTCCGTTTGGGCCTTTCTGTAGCAATGTCATCTTTGCCGAGACCCCAACAACCAAATCAGCAGCTCAGTTCTTCTGAATCGTTAATGTGAGGACTGGCCGTAGGTCTTAAAAACAAGTAAAACTGTTTTGCCATTCAGTGCTCATGTGTGTATTACTTAGATCTTGCTCTCACTAAATTTTCATTCTTTCCCAAATCAGAGAGCCGAAGGCAGACGCTTAACGACTGAGCCACCCAGGCGCCCCAAACTCTACTTATTTTTAAAAGAAATCCTGCCTTTCTAAGTCTTTGCTTATGTAAGTTCCACTCACCGCTTACAACAGCTATTTATTTTTAATCTTTAGCATATCAGTCCTCCGTCTTTTTGGTTTTATTTTCTCCTCATGGCCCATCGCCCACTTATTTTAGGTTTTCTTTTGTGCCTGAATTCTTTTTTAAATGACTTGACTTGTAGGCATCGACCCCGGGGGGAATCTCCTGATATGTTGTTCTCTGCCCCTCCTGTTGCCATCCAGCGGGGAGTTCACAAAAGGGCATCAAATGCTCTTCCCATGATGCATTGGTGACAATTCCGTTTCTCGTGGCTGGAAAATATCAATAAATAGACTGTACTTCAGCCATCTCCCAGTGGAATTTTAAAAGAGTTATTATGACAATAGTATAGTAAGCAGGGCAAGGGCGGGCCCTGGTGAGTGACGCCCCGGTCAGGGCTGCTGGCTGGGGGCGGCAGATTGCCCGACGAGGAGTGTCCTAGCGACGGCTGAGTGTTGACCCAGCTCCAGATTCATTGCTGAGATCAGCTGTGCTTTGTGCTCTGCGGAGAGTCACTTTGGCCTGTCTGAAGGAGGCAGCTGTTGTAAATTATAAGTGCGGATCCAGGGGATAACTCTTGGCTTTCATCATGCTGGGAAGGCTTCGGCAATTAATTTCTTCTGTTCTTCTTGCAGCCAAGGGTTCTCCACATTATTCATCTCTTTGGGCAAAAGCCATTGGTGGCTTCTGAGTTATTTTCTCATTAGGTTTCGGGTGGGAATTACCCGATCGCGGATGGCTTGTTCATTTTGCAGGCGGATTATGACCAGGTAGGACCTCAGGGGTAACTTAATTTGTCTTGAGCTCCTAAGGCATGGAGTTCAGCATGGTATTTCCATTTGACATGAAGATAGCAGCTTGGCATTTTCAAATCCAGAGGCACCACTTCCTGATGGGCTCACCTCTGAAAGCAGCTGGTTTCCCTGTGTGCACATGACAAGACCCAAATGGTTTCAGGAGAGGGCTAGACCTGGGCTTTTATTGCTGTTACTCTATAGGAAAACAAAAACAAAACAAACAAACCACCCCCCCTTCCCCCTCCAGCACTAACCTTTCCCATTGGGAGATTTAACACTTGAACAAAATAGAGTCTGAAAGAGCCCTGGGTGTAGCAAGCCGCAGGGGAGAGCGAGTGGAGGGCAGAGGATGGGATTGAGTCCCCAGGGGTCTGTCTCAAAGGCTCGGAGATTTCAGAGAATGAAGTTGGGGTCTCCGCAGGACCATTTAACATGGTCCCCCTGATTATCTGTGTTTTTATATGTGGGGAGGGCTGATAGATTCCAGATAATGATTTTGCCCTCAAATTTTCCCTGTTCAGCACCGTCCCCTCTTCGGGGTCTTGGCCAGGCCCATAGTGCTTCCAGGTCAGCAGGTAAAGAACACAAACACCGCTTAATGAAAGGGAACCTTGGAGTCTTCACAGTCTCGTGGAAGCAAGTAGATTGGGAAGTGGGAGAAGAGAGGAGCTGCCTCTGGTTGGTCAGAGTGTTGCCTGTTTGTCAGGAGGCCGGCTTGAGTGGCTTGTAATCCCCAAGGCATAGAAGCCAGGGTTTTCCTCCTCCCAGAGTGGTGTAATTAAGGGATGCTGGCTTTGAAGTGGGCCAAGTTGGTTTTGAGTGTTCTTTGTCTTCTCTCTGATTAGAAACTCACTTCATAGTGTATCACCTGGTCTTAGCACAGTCTGTGGCAGTGTAAGCACTTCATGTCCAGTGAGCAAAGGCATCAGTAAATGCCCAGGGCTGGGAATGCATCATGTTGGGCGCTCTCCTTCTGCAATGCAGCTCACCTTGCTTTCCATGCTGCTTTCGCCTCCGTAGCAAAACTGCCCTGCTTGCTGTCCCACCTGCTGCAGTAGTCCTCTCATTGGAATGTAATCTGAACGACTCATCCTCCCCGAGGTCTAACAGTAGATAATGAATAATTTAATGTGCTACCTTAGCAGGTGATGCACATTTTAACAGGTGACAGGTAACCGGAGACAGAGTAAATAATAAGAATAGATTCATGTTAATGCTGGAATTTCAAGTTGATTGCAGGGCACTGTCTTGAGTCAGGAGGGGGGCATCTCTGTGATTTCCCTTGTATGGCCTACACAGTGAAGTCCCACACCTTCTATGCTGTAATTTTGTTCCTGGATAGAATCACACATGATCTGACCAAGGTTATTGATCCCTGAGGGGTCCGAGTCACTCCAAAGGAGTGTCTTTACATCTCCATGCAGGACAAAAATTAAGATCTTCCGAATTCTAGCCTGGTCTCGGGTTGTGTTTGGTCTCTGAGGGAGGGGAGCACAGCGATGGGAAATATGGACAGGTTCACTGTGTATTCAGATTTTTTCCAGTCAAACAGAACGTGTGTGGGCTCAGTGAGTCTGGAAAATAATTTGCACCTCTGACAGCCTCTTTTTATGGAAGGCACGTGTTAAACACAAAGTAATACCCATTAGATCTTTTTCTGTGGGAGGGAACGAAGGGGCTGATTCCCTTTTGGCAGACGTGGGCAAGTTGAGCTGCCGGCTGACAAAACAACGTGGCCAAGGTCATTCAGCAAGTGGCTAGACTGCCTCCCGGTTCCTAGTCCAGCTCACCATTGCCCTGCCCGCCCCCGTTGGCCCAGTTCAAAAGCAGAGCTTCGTCTGAGTCAGTCTCCCTGGGAGGGCTGTGCGGAATGTGGGTGTCAGCAGTCTGGTCTTGCGGAGGCTCTGAACAATACCAGGTATTTTGTAGCAGGTATGTGCCGAGTGTTCTTCTCTCACTGTCTGCATTTGGGGCATTCAGCATATAATCCTACAATTAGTTCATTAAAAAAAATAAAAACTACTTGCAGGTCACCTTTAAAACAAAGAGAGAAGCAATTTTGAATTTAGCAATCTTTCATTTTTGACATCTAGTACCACCTTAAGCTCTGCGCTTACAAATAATGCTGGTGGGGAATGGCTCCTTTATGCACATTTGAAGGAGGAACGGCTATTCATTATGAATAGAACAAGGATGAAGGAGTTGGTTGTGTAGTGCAAGATATTTTGAGTACATTAATCAGCCCATCTCTCTGAGAGTGAGAATCTTTTTTTAAAAATGGGTATTAAACAGAATGCAAACAATTTGTGCAATTCAAGTCTGCCTGATACACAATGGATGGAGGAGGGCAAAGGGAAGATGTGAAAACACAGGGAGCAAGGCATTGAGGGAGCTCCTTAGGGTAAAATAAGGCAAAGGAAAGAAAGAGAGCTTGGAAGAAACACTAAGATGGCACGTAGTCCTACTTACATTCCCGTAATGCTTGGCACAGTGATTCATTGACTCACTTCAAAAGCAGCAGTTAGGTGCTAGCCGTGGGTCAGCCCTGACCCCACAAACTCATATTCCAGGGGAAAGACAGGCACCTACTCAGAGTTCCAATAGGACTTGCTATAATGGGAGCGAACACAAGACTGTATCAGCTAGGAGTGTTTCACTTTACTAATGACAGAAAATACTGTTAACAGTCGCTTAGAATTTTATATTTCTCACATAAGAAGTCTGTAAGTAGGAAGCTGTGGTGTGGGCTTAACACCCCAGTGACACAAGAACTACTATCTCTGATTTTCCTGGGCTCTCTCCCTCAGTGTTTCAAGATGGCAGCCATAGTTCTTTTGGGGTGGAGGAGAAGAGGCACCAGTAATAATTAGCTTGTTCATCATGGAAAACCCCTTCTTTAAGCTCCAAGGGAGACCTTTACTGACTCCTCATAGGCTTAACCTGTGTCATAGCCACCCCTTATCTCCTACCAGCTGCAAGGGGAACAGAGAAAATGAGAACTTAGCTTTTCTAGATTTGTCTTTTAAGCCTTGCTCTCTACACTAGGAGGTTGAGAGATAAGATATCAATGGCTTCCTCACCTTACTTTTGGGCTTAGTGACTGGGCAGCACAGGACAGAGGAAGGGAAGGATGGGATCTTGGTTGGGACGTCTATTCCCTTGACTTTGACCTTGTGTGGCTGCAGCAGTCAGGCTGTATTTTGCTGTTTCTGTCAGGCTGTCCTCTCCTTGGCTGGTAGCCCACTCTTCTTATCCTTTCAGGCTTAGAGATGCCCTACTATTGCCAGCACCATCCCTAATTCCCTCGCACGCATGTACTGCAGTATTCATTAGGCTTTCTTTAATGCCACTCCTTTGTAGATACTCCCTTTTCAAATTACCCAACCTGAGTGTACCATTTATTTCCTGTGTGTTCCCTGACTGATATAATAGGAGGGATTGGGCATGGCTGTTTCTCTAGTCAACCAGCATTGTCTGTCAGAGGGACCTAATGTCCTGTGGGGGGTGGGGGCAGGAAGGGTGCTGGAGAGGGTTCACAGAGGAGCTGAAGTAAATTTCAAAGAATAGGGAGAATTTCATCAGGTAGAGGAGGGATGGGAGACGGAGGGGATATAGGATGTAGAACCTTCTAGCAAGAGTAACATGTACAAAGAAACTATGGGAACGTGAGGGAGCATGGTGGTAGTTTAACGATAGTTGTGGACAGTGGAGACAGGACGCTGAAGTGTGGGATGGGAGAGTATGCGTCATGAAAGCCAGCTGGCCAAGGTGTTGAGGGTTTTATCCTGAGGGAGATGGGGTGCCCTTAAATGATTTCAAGAAGGGCGTGGCTTCAACTGTGTTTAACTAAGAAGATTCTGGTGGCGCCATGGAGAATTATTAGAGTGGGTTGAGAAAACATCTGGGAGAAGCTTAGGAAGTTTCCACAAACTTTCTCCATGAGATAATAAAATCCTGAATGAAGAATAGCATTCCCTGATGACTTTCTCTCCAAAATTAACCCTCCCAAAACAGTTAGGACACAGGCCTAGTATATTCTGCCTCACAGGGTATTATGGCATTATAATATTATATTATCATAGTAGAGTACTATAGTTCACTACATTATTGCCTTTTCCACTTATCTGTACTACCCCATGGGGACAGGGACCATGTCTCAAATTATCTTTGTATTCCCAGCGCATAGCATGGGGCCTGGCACACAATAAGCATTCAATAATTGTCTGTTGAATCGAATGTGGGAACTGGGATTTTCATCTACTGGTGCAGACCTACTTTACATGCAAAGTGGTTACCTGTGATGACTCTAGTAGGGCTTGATTCTCATATCCGATAGCTACTCTCTTTCTGATCGAAAGACAGAAGGAAAAAAGGAAGGAAGGGAGGGAAGGAGCTAAGAAGGATGGAAGGGAGGAGGAGTGGACAGAGTCCTGGTTTTCTCAGTGATGTGGATGAGAGAGAAAGGCAGGGATGGGGCACTGAACAAGTTGGTACATGGACCTGTACTGCACATGACACCAAAAAGTTCTAAGCCAAAAGGAACAGAAGCCAAATTCTCCTTTGATCAGTGAAATGGAAGGGGAGGAAATAGACCAGGTAACAACAACGTATACCTTAACTGTTAGCACCCTGGCCGGGTTATTCTGTGTAGGCTACGGTGTGATGCCCAGAAGTCCTTTCCTGAAACCACAAGGCTGCGCCTGATTCAGAGTCCTGCCCAGAGAGCATCTGTAAGGGCGACTCCCTTCCGTGATCTGGGGCGGGGGCATGAAAGGCCCTCCTCTAACCCATTACCATGATGATGTTGAAAAGTCCAATCTGATCAAATGCATCCCTTGGAAAAAGGGGGTGGGGGAGGAAATAAAATAATAAATCGTGGAGAGCGACTTGAAGATAGTTCTTGAGCGTTATGAAAAAGGCAGCCACAGATTAGAAAACTCCAAATGTCAATAAAAACGGGAATAGCTTGAGAATATACCAGAAAAAGTGTCAGAGAACAGGTAAACCTGTCTTTAAATCATGTCTTGAATACCTATCAAGTTGTGTTGGCTGGGATAGGGTCTTAGGACATCACAAGAAAATCTTTCAATAGTTGTAAGCATCTGTTCTAAGTCAGGCGCTTGCCATATTACCTCATTTAAAATCTTACAAAACATAGCAATAGCTGGTACTCATTTTACAGACGACAGACCTGAGGCTTACAAAGTTTAAGTAACCTGCCCACAGTCTCACCGAATGTGATGGAGCTAGGATTTGAACTCCGTTTGTCTGATTTCAATGACTGTGAACTTCACCCAAGGTATTACTCTTGCGATACTTGTATCAGCTTTTCTACATTTCTCCCCCTTACCCGTATTCTGTTTTTCAGTGTTATTCCAGATGTTTGATTCTGTGAAGGGTTAATTCTCCCAATGCAGGTTTCAGTTGTGAAATTCCAACTTGGGTCTTAATCCTACCTTGCAGAAGGGAAGTTGAGATCATTTATGACCCTTGTATTAATCTTTGAAGTAACACATAGCTCTTCTTTCTCTCAGGCTTTTTGTATAGGGTAGATGATTTACCGCGTATTTGTCATGGGAAGTATTTGTTTGAGAAATAGTGTGTGGCCATTTTGTTACTGGCCCAGGCTCTCATGTTGCTCTTCACTGGAAGCAGGTGACTCGTCTCGGAGGCATTGGGCTTTAAGTACAAGCAGAAGCTCCACTAAGTCCTAAGAGCGTCTACTCTTTGCTTTTTAACAGGAGTGAACTTGGAGCCTTGAGAAGTGTACATGTGCTCATCATGAGTTTCTTATTTCTTTTGGGTGCTGAAATGTGGAATTATTTTTGCCGGTGTTAATCTGGAGTGTGCCATCTCAGGGAGACAGCCACCACGGCTGGCAGTGCTAGACCCTTCCACATGTGACCGAAAGCTAGCTGGGAGAACAGAATCCTCTGGCCAGGGAAGCCACCAGTTCTGTTTCACTTGGACAGCTCTCTCTCCCTGTGCTTTGGCCACGGACAGTTTTGCATCTGTTGGTGGGGTAACGCCTTACACGCCATTCTCCTTCGCCTGTCCAAAGGCTCAAGGGGGCTTTGCCATATTATCTTCAACCTGAGACCCGAGCTGTAAGGTGGAATTCAGCTTGTCAGGAACTCTCTATCTAAGGCCAGGAGANAGGCCAGGAGGATGTCTGTAGAAGGCTGGGAGTAGTCTTTGCAGTATGAGCTTCATGAGGCGATCCATTCTTAGTACTTGGTATCTTCTTTGGGTACGGAGCTCATTTTTTTTACTCTCATGTCACTTATGTAAGACCTTGGATCTAGTGTAGTAATAACTAGAGCGTAACAAGAGGCTGATACGGGTTTGGGGACTAAATGGCCCCATCGGACAAGCCATTTTCCTTTCTGTCTTTAGTATCCTCATTTGTTGAGAAGGATTGCTGCCCACAGCTGTGTCCGCCAGAGACTGGGAACCAGTGTTAGCTGGGCGGTATAGCCCTGCAAAGAGCTAGCAGGAAGAGTTGGCTGCATCCAGACAGGGACCGTATATAGCCCTGAGCAGAAGGGGAAACCAAGAGCTGAGGAGGATAAATGCCAGCCTTCTCTCACCTCCACACCCAAACTCCCAAGGCTTTCAGGAGATGGTGGGTTTCCCCTATCCTAAACAGTGGGGATGTAAGCCACTCCTGCTAAAACCTTAAACAATAAGGTGACTCCCAAAAGCTCAAGCAAATTCAGGCAGCTGACGTTTGGGTTACAACAAATGTCAGAGAAGAAAGCATTGTTTTGCCTCCAAAGCCATTTCCCTTCAGCAAGCCCTAAGTTTGTGGGGTTTTTTTTTTTCTTTTCTTTTCTTTTTTCTTTTTTTTTGTGTTTGTTTTTTTCTGGTGGTTTTTTTTTTTTTTTTTTTTTTTTTGTGTTTTTT
>NC_048234.1:32255064-32267640 GCF_002007445.2 Ailuropoda melanoleuca
GAGCGTCTACTCTTTGCTTTTTAACAGGAGTGAACTTGGAGCCTTGAGAAGTGTACATGTGCTCATCATGAGTTTCTTATTTCTTTTGGGTGCTGAAATGTGGAATTATTTTTGCTGGTGTTAATCTGGAGTGTGCCATCTCAGGGAGACAGCCACCACGGCTGGCAGTGCTAGACCCTTCCACATGTGACCGAAAGCTAGCTGGGAGAACAGAATCCTCTGGCCAGGGAAGCCACCAGTTCTGTTTCACTTGGACAGCTCTCTCTCCCTGTGCTTTGGCCACGGACAGTTTTGCATCTGTTGGTGGGGTAACGCCTTACACGCCATTCTCCTTCGCCTGTCCAAAGGCTCAAGGGGGCTTTGCCATATTATCTTCAACCTGAGACCCGAGCTGCAAGGTGGAATTCAGCTTGTCAGGAACTCTCAATCTAAGGCCAGGAGGATGTCTGTAGAAGGCTGGGAGTAGTCTTTGCAGTATGAGCTTCATGAGGCGATCCATTCTTAGTACTTGGTATCTTCTTTGGGTACGGAGCTCATTTTTTTTACTCTCATGTCACTTATGTAAGACCTTGGATCTAGTATAGTAATAACTAGAGTGTAACAAGAGGCTGATACGGGTTTGGGGACTAAATGGCCCCATCGGACAAGCCATTTTCCTTTCTGTCTTTAGTTTCCTCATTTGTTGAGAAGGATTGCTGCCCACAGCTGTGTTCGCCAGAGACTGGGAACCATTGTTAGCTGGGCGGTATAGCCCTGCAAAGAGCTAGCAGGAAGAGTTGGCTGCATCCAGACAGGGACCGTATATAGCCCTGAGCAGAAGGGGAAACCAAGAGCTGAGGAGGATAAATGCCAGCCTTCTC
Organism: Ailuropoda melanoleuca; assembly: GCF_002007445.2. NCBI lineage: Eukaryota > Metazoa > Chordata > Mammalia > Carnivora > Ursidae > Ailuropoda > Ailuropoda melanoleuca. The sequence goes on from NC_048234.1 coordinate 32,255,925, forward strand.
TCACCTCCACACCCAAACTCCCAAGGCTTTCAGGAGATGGTGGGTTTCCCCTATCCTAAACAGTGGGGATGTAAGCCACTCCTGCTAAAACCTTAAACAATAAGGTGACTCCCAAAAGCTCAAGCAAATTCAGGCAGCTGACGTTTGGGTTACAACAAATGTCAGAGAAGAAAGCATTGTTTTGCCTCCAAAGCCATTTCCCTTCAGCAAGCCCTAAGTTTGTGGGGTTTTTTTTTTTCTTTTCTTTTCTTTTTTCTTCTTTTTTGTGTTTGTTTTTTTCTGGTGGTTTTTTTTTTTTTTTTTTTTTTTTTGTGGTTTTTTTTTTTTTTTTTTTTTTTTTGGTTTGGTGGAGAGGAGAAAATTCAGAGTAGTGCTAAGATGGTGTCCAACTTTCCAAACCAAAAAGAAACCAGACACCATGTGTAAGTCAATGGTGGTTTAAAGAACTGGAAAATGGGAAGCTAAATAAATAGAGGGAATACCCCTTCATACAAGCTCCAGTTTAGCAAAAGCAGTTGCCCTAAAGGGGAAAACATCACTTTCCTAATTATTCCAAGCCTTTATGAGTGAAACATTATTCACATCAGGGGTCCTGTTACTTCACCTTCATTCCCTTTATCCCGCTGCTTCTTGGTCCTGGATTAAATTCAAATTGATAAAATGCTTTTGCTAGCCACATATCTGCCATAAAGACAGAACTGTCTGCTGTCAAGATACACTTTGATTCTTTGAGGAAAAACAAGCAGGAAATGATGATGAAAACCATTTGGAAACCAAAGCAAAAAAAAAAAAGAGAGAGAGAGAAATAAATAAAAATAATAAAAACGAATTGCTGCAGGCAGTCCATGAACTGGAGGGGGGAAAGAAACCAAAAGATCCCTGGCTTTGATTCATACCTTCAGAGAGTTTTCCTTAATGACTGCTCTTCTGTGTCGCCAAAGCAGCGCTCGTTTATCAGTCTGTGGTTTAGTCCAAACCTATCAGGATGAAAGTTCAAGGAGGGTGAAGGTTAACTGACTGACAGCCCGACTTGGAAACTCCAGAGTTGATAAATGTCTACAAAACTTGATGGAAAGGCGGAGAGGGGAAAAAGCTCTCTTTGGAACCACCGAAAACAAAGAGGAGCTTTGGGGAGCAGTGGGTGAAGGGGGGGCCAATATGCTTCAGATGCCAAGGGCACGTTTTATTCTGACACAATGTTTAATTGCTGGTGAGTCAGAGGGAATTTCTGAATGGTCTCTCCCATATGTCGGTGCTGATAAATTTGTGGCGGTAAGTGTATTGTGGCCCAAAGCAAAGGGATTGATCGTGGAAATTTAGGTGTTAACAAACTAGTAAGAAGTCTCTAGCTGTGTTGCCTTGCCAGACTCCTGCTTCTCACTGGCCCCCTCTTCCTTTCTGCACCCCCCCATGCTGGATGGGTCTTACTACCTCCTCCTTTCTCAAACGTGTTTAGCTTCCCCTCTCCAAAGTGCCCTTTGTGTAATTGGTCTGTTTATCCTGGTACATAGTGCAATGTCTGGGATGTAGTAGGTGCTCAATAAATGTTTGCTTGTCTATAGTTGGAGCCGTTCTTATCAAACTGGTTGCCTCTGGTACATTGCTGGTGATACAGCCCTTCCCTGGCTGCTAAGCTTGGTGTGGCGGTTAAGAGCTCCACTCTAGAATCAAACTCAGTGTTCTCCAGTAAGTTATTTAACTCTCCTGGCTGTGTTTTCTCCATTTATAGTAGTGCCTACCTCATGGGGTCATTATGAAGATTAACTGAGTTCCTATTTTTAAAAGTGCTTAGAAGAAAAAAAATGATTATTCTGGGAGACATGGCAGGTGTGGATAAAGCTTTTCAGTACTGTAAAAGAATCACAATCTGTAAATTCCTTAAAAGGTAAAAGTTGCAAGTCTCTAGAAAAGAGAAAAATGGAGGATTGGGCATGAGTGCCAACCCTCTTCTCTACCCTTTATGTCATCCTTTCTAGAATAAGCTCAAGCTCACAAAATACACTGAAACCATACTAAAAACTGCTTTGTATTTAATATTCAAAGATAATGTCCAAAAAGAATTTCTGCAGGGTCTCACACATCACCTGTGCATGGTGACTGCTTTCTCGGCAAGCCGTGTATGAGGCAAGTGACCTTCTGCCTGTAAATGAGTGAGTGGTGATAATGATAAATCATGAGGTGATATTTATGACCAGTTCCTTTTTAGGGTCAATATTGACATTTCGTTTTTATCTGATTCATGGGTGGACTTCTGGTTTGGTGCACGTTTTTCTAGTGGATTCTCTCATTTTTCCCTCCTCCTAATTAAAGAGTATCTTGCCCAAGGAAAAGACTAGATCTTGAATCAGGAAGATCTTGGCACTGGTTTGGCATCCAAAGCATGGAAAACAGGCTTCGCATTGCTAACATGTTCCTTTTTTTTTTTTTATGGAGTTATTTAATTGTTTGGGCCCATCATTACTTCCTGTCACACAGTGGTAACTTGACTGACAAATCCTTTGGGTGAGGACCACGTGTGCGTAAGGGTGAGCAGGATGCTGTGGTAATAACTGGTGGAAGTGCTCACTGGCGAGATAGAGTTGGGGGATTGACTCTGGCAGGCATCTCTCTCCAGAGTCTTAGGGCCAACGCTCTGCAATGGGTTGGGCTGCTTCCACGGCACTGTCCTGTCCCCCAGGAGAGGCACTGTGGAAACTTATCAGTTCTGGATTGTTGCCAGAGAGACCGAGGCATCCATCCCTACTGACTCTTCTCTCAGGCCATCCTCAAAGACCAGAGTCCCCTGTAGACTTCATCTGGACGGGGTGCGGGGAGCCCTACTGAATGCTGGTGGGGGGAGACATGCTGAGTATCCTCACTCTGCCTTCCATGTCCTCCCCAGAGCAGACTTGCCAATTTCCTGGTGATCAAGGGCATCACTTGACTATGTCTGATTTTCCTTCAACTCTGTCCTGAGAGTCCATTCCTGTAAGTAATTTGTCAGGAACAAAATTTCCCGGGGTGATTTTTCAATATTCTCTCTTCATTTTCTTCAGAAGCTTTATATGACTGTGCTGTATTCACTTCAGAGTTTTGGTATTTAGCTTATTTAGAGAGATAAACAAATATTATGATAATGACAGCAGCCAATGAACAAATGGTAATAACAGCAGAGACCTAAATATGAAATGTAATTAATGAGAAACAGGCAACAGGCCCAGCTGTCTTGAGCAATTTTGAAGGCATAACTGGAAACGTGGAAGATGTTCAAAGGAAGACTTAGGTGGAGGAGAAAACATGTACATTAACATGTACATTACAGATGTGAGCTTTGTCAGCAGCATTTCTTTCTTCTTACCGTAAAGCTGAGGTTGGTATTACAAGATCACGTCAATTATGTCAAATTAAAAAATGCCACGTGAGCTGAGAGCTAGAGGAAGAAGTTCCACTGGTAAAGGAATTGGGGATAATTTTATTAGCTTAATCTCAACATCATGTGATGCATTGTTCTGCTGTCCAGTTGTGAGACTAAACCTATTTATGCTTTTGTGTAACACATGGCATTATACAGAGACTTTCTTTTTTATTTGCAGAGAAACTCCCTTTGCTTTTCAAATAGGAAATAACAAAGCATCTATAATTTAGCAGAAACCCTTTATAAGTAGTATGATCACATGACTCGTCCAAACTGGGTCAGTTTGGAGAATGAAAGAGGATGTTATTAATAATTATGCTGGGATACTAGATGGGAACCAAAATTGTCCCAGGCAAAGCAGGATATGTGATTATCCAAATTATGAGGCTAGAACATAGAGGCTGGGATTTGTATCGGTCTTAGGAAGATAACTAAAAGGTTATCAAATTTCTTCTTTATATATTACAGTGTTTTGGGAGAGAGGAGTTGATTCATAGTAGAGCCAATTTTACTATATTTTACTATATTTAGTCCCTTAATAATGAGTAACTAATTGTATATTTCTGTCCATTATGAACTTTTCCTTGGTTCTTAATCATTTTTTTTAACCCTCTGGTGTCTGCACACTTGATTTTACTTTCATTCAACAATCTGTCCTCCTCATGGAGATTACTAGGATATTAGAGTGATTTCCTTCATGATTTTGGATGGAGTCTGAGGGTTTTGCTGCAGTAAAAGAGGCACAGGGCTTGAACTTAGAACTTCTAGAATAATATTCATAGTCTTCCAAGAATTAGAGCCACCAATTTCTGTGGAGGTGAAACCTACAATGCTCTGTTCTGTTTGATTGTCCATGCAATTGTTCACTGATGAATGGGGTCAGGAAATCTCTCTCCTGGGCTCCTCAGAGCAATGCATTATGGCCACGAGGATTTGGCTTCTCTTTCACCTCACTGTGAATGCCAAATCCAAACCATCAGCACACGATGATCTTCAATAGTTCAGGAAAACATCACTTGGTTAGGCTGAGACCCGATGTGGGCAATTCATTTAATAAAGAAGTAGAAATTTTCCCTCAATGCTGAATGGGTTCAGTTTGACCTCTCTATCTTGAACTTTAGTCTCTTTCATTATTTTGAATGAAGAGAATGTGGTTGACTGCACACAATTGCTGACCATCTTACAAATTGAGAGACATCTGGCCTCTGAAAAATCAGAAAGACTGCTCAGGATGACAGATAATTATCTGCTGGCTACTCTTGTCCCAGAGCAATTTGATAGTGCTGACTTTTTCACACACCTGGAAATACTTCTCTTCTAAACTTCCACCTCAGCTAACCCTGAGCTCTGTGCTGTACCTTGGAGACTTCCGGGGCTTCATCTCCAAGGGCCACTTTTTCAAAGAAGCTGTCTTCTTGGCTGGAGGGAGGAAATTCTATGACTTTCTCTGTAGACTTCTTGACAATTGAAAACAGTAAGGGAACATTAAAACTTAGGCATAAATAATTCAGCACTGATTTTCCTTGAGTTTCATAACCAATATTAGTTTCCTTCACTTTCTTGTCATTACTCCCATGTCCTTCACTGGGAGGAATAACCTTCCCCTTGTATCTGCCATGGATTTGGTCCAGTAGCATATTTGGGGCAGCAGCAAGGAGAAATTGATGATAACTTCACTGATACAACCTTTTGTGCTCCCTAAGATTCTCCTTCTATTTTTAAGCTCTGTATCACAGGGTTTGATTTTTTTTTCTATTTTTAAAATTTTTAATGTTTTATTATAGTGCGTTGCTGGGGCCATTTTTACCCCCAAAGAGAAAGCATGGTTGTAATAAAGAAGGTCTGACATGCTTTTTTATGAAAGCTCTTCTTGGCTTGGGCTGGACCTCTGCTGTTAGATCTCTGCCAGTTTCTTCTTTCGTGGCATTAGTAACATGGATAACCAAAAATATTCCCTCTCACCTCTTGAATTGCCTTTTATAGTTAACTGATTAATGAAATATAAATAATTATGAAAATGTGGGCATGGGAGCTAAGAGGAAGAAAAGAATCTGCATCCATTTCATCAACCTGCAACGAACTCTTTCCTTTTATAGATTACCTGTCAACTCAAAAAATCATTTAAAAATTCTGTATGACTCAGTGAGAAAGATTATGAACTAATTCTTTAAAAGGAAGCTGTGCTTTTCTTGGAAGGGGAAACTATAGTTCTAGGTTATCTTCTCTTTAATAGAAGTCAGAGCTGCCTAATTTTTCCTTTTTCTTCTTTTCTTCTTTTGCTTTCTCCCCTCCCGCCTTTTTTTTACCCCCCTTCATCTTTCTTTCTGCCTTGCTTCTCATGCTTCCTAATGGCCTGCTATACACCAGGAATTCTAAGTATAGAGCTGACTGGGAATCAGGGGTATGGAGAGCAGGATGGGGAAGCTACAGCCCCGCCATTAATGAGCTGTCCAGAGAACAAATGAAAGCAACAAGGCAGTTGTGGCAGATGTGATCACAGCGGCCATGCCAGGTATGGATGGGAGCTAGAGCAGGGGTGGGTGGGAAGAGGAGGGTACCCTTTGCCTTGGGTAGGGGAAGTTTTCATTGAGAAGGTGATTTTTGAGGTGAATTTTGCTTGATGAGTAGAAGCTACAGTGGGTTAAGAGACAGAATGCAGAAGGGGGAGAGGTTGTGTTCCACTGATACAGCAAGAGAAAGTGCTCCTGAGTTAGAAGGACTTACGTCGAAGAAGGAGTGACGTGGAGTGCCAAGGGAATCTTGAGTGAGAGTCCCGGAGAGCACATGGATAGTCCTCAGGAGTGAGGGGGACACTAACAGTCGTTATAAATTATTGCTGATGCTTGTGAAATCAGGAAAAGTTGCTGTAATTATGCCCATTTCAAACAAGAGGAAATTGGGATTTAAGGAAGCCGAGTGATTCACCCGAAATCATGTAGCACCCGAAATCATAACTGGCAGAGTCAGAACACAGATTTAGACCTGCCTAACCCCAAAGCTAATCCTCCCTTCATACACCAGTTAAAGGGAGGCAGGGACCTGGAAAAGGAAGGGCCGGTCTCCACAAGCCATTTATTGTATCAGGTGACAAAGCCGCCTCCCAGTGGCAGTGGCACAGAGCTTCGGGAACTCACCATTTCTAAAGAAACTCAGGGCTAGTGGAATATCCCCTTCACAGCTTCATCTCTCTGGCTTGTGGGATCTACCTCTAACTTTATTTGGAGAATTTAGGCAAGGAGGGAAGGGAGGGTTTTCTGAGGTCATTTGGATGCTGTATTAGGGGATTGTGGCAGGGCTGAGTAAGTTATACTGGGATGGAAAATAACCTCCAAACAGCAGTTCTTTAAGACAAAAAAAAAAAAAAAAAAAAAGATTTCACCAATCATGAATGCCACTTGCCCAGCGGGGATGGCGGGAGTGCCTTCCTACAGTTGTCATTCAAGGGCTCAGGAGGAGAGAGGTACCACCGGTTATCTTCTGACACTGAGTTCTCAACACAGTGTGCTGAGGTTTGCCTCAGCTGAGCGAGAGTGTGCTGGAGGGTTGAGCTGTGGCAAGTACCTGAATTGGCCGGGAAGTGATACACATTATTTCTGCCTGTACTTTATTATCAAGGACTAGTCAGGTGGCTGCCCTTAGCTTCCAAGGGCAGAAGAATGGTAATCCCCCACGTGGACACAAGAATGAGATATTGGAGTGTATGAGTAATGTCTACCACTGGGATGTAGAAATGCCAGCACATTCCAGCGTACCTCCTCCAAGCCTGAGGCAGCACTGGGTATTATGCTGTTGTTTCTTCCCTCACTCTGCAGTCTACGATATGGGGGTTGGGATGCTGCAAACCACATTTCTGTTTTGTCAGTTTGCTCCCTTTTAGGTTCTGCCAACTGGAAAGGCAGGAGGAGGGAGCAGAAACTTGCTCCTTCCTATTTGTCAGCTGATTTTGCTATTGTTAGCCCACTGGCTTCCAAGAGGAATTGATTCCAATTCCCTACTTCTTTTCATGCTCCAAACCAGTGTCACCATGCCTCTCAGATGTGACCACGCCAGCCAGGCAGCACCCCCTCCTCAGAGGTGTGTGCCCCAGGGGCCTTTCCTCCAGGTGCCTGAGGAATCAGCATTGGCACCTCCTCAGAGATCTGGGTCCCAGGTCCCACAGGCTCCCCCAGACTTCGAGGTCTGTTAACCCCAACTTCTTCCCTTTGATTCCCTGCTCCAGGCGGTGGAAGCTGCTTCCTGAAGTTTCTATCTCTGTGACCACAGTGTGTGTTCTTCCTTTCCAGTCCTCCAATCCCTCTTGAGCCAATTTCCTTTTTTAAATTCTCCGCTAAAATAGCGAGGGTGGTTTATTTGTTGCATGGACCCTAACTTATAGAGATACCATGGATTAAACTTCATCATAATGCAAACATACATTGTCAAGAAAATGATGGTGTTGACAGTATGAAATAAAATGATGATATAGATGAGTACTAAGCTAAAAACAAGGGCTATTTAAAAATGGATTTTCATCCACTACTGTTAATGATGAATCTCACCGCAAGTTTGTATTGGGCCTTGAGATATGAACCAATTGTAATAAAAAGACAAACCAATTAACAAGACAATTAAAAATACAATCAAAACAGGAAGAAAACCCTGCAGAACTTTCAGTGATATTTTGAGATATTCAGTCTTTTACTAAAATTTACTAAACTTCATTTTAAACATTTAAAAACATCTTTTGAGTTGTAAAGAACAGCTTTCTGAATGCAAGTATTTTTCTACTTTGTTCAGCACTGTATCCTCAGAGCCTAGAAGAGCATGTGGCAGGTAAGAGACAATCAACGTATGTGTTAAAGTAATGAATAAATAGTAATTGTGCAAAACAAAGATTGCACAAATTGGGGAACAGCTTATTCTTGTAGTTACAGTAAAAATGGCTAATGTTATATATGGTAAACAATAATATGCATCCCTTTGCCAGCCAATACTATTGGAAAGCCCAGAGAAAGCACTGCTGATCATTTGAGGAAACAAGTATTAAAACAGATGTGGAATGTTTGCCATACGGCCGCCTCAAAGTACAGATAGCTTGATCACGTCTCAGTTTATGGTATTTATTAGGTTCAGTTTCAATGTGAAAAACACAAAACTACTTTGTGATCCATAAAAAAGAATATATCAAATAAGATATTTAATTAATTCACTTCTTTAGAACAATTATTTTCTGGAAAAGCTGGGTAAGTGTAGCTGTTTTGACTGGAATTTAAAAAATAGGATTCTGGGGGTAAAATCCAGAGGAAGAACCACAAGTGAAATTCATTCTGTTTCAGAAGCAGAAACATTGCAGAAGTTGAAGCTAGATATGACCAAAATGCTACATAATGTCATTGATGTGGTTAATTCTTTCTTTTTAAAATAAGACTTTTTAAAGTCTTTGTGTCTGTAATGAGATGGTGTTTGTAATGAGATGGAGGGTGACCATGAAAATAATTTTGATCACATGAGAGTTTATTCTTGATCCTGTGGCAAATTGCCTGAGACAGAGGTAAAGTAAAAGATGAATTCTACTTTATTCTTTTACAAACACACAAGTGTTCCAAATTTGCTGACATTTCATGTGGTAACAAGTAGCTCTCTTCAGTACATTATTTAGAAGGCATTTTTAAAATATACACTCTTAATTGGCCCTTTCAGCAGAAAGGTGATATTTTAATAATGAGAAAGTAAATGCTTTTCAAAAGATACTCATGTTATGGAAGAGCATCTTGAAAAGTGGCATTTAGAAAGGTTATAATTGTTGACTGATTTTGTTGCTGAAAGTGGTCTAAATAGTCTACTTAGTATACTTCAAATTGGAACAAAATTTTCTGACTTGGTGAATAATATCACATGTTCAAAACAATTTTTTAAAAATAAGAATGTAACACTTTCCAATTACTTTGTAGAAAAATGATTGAATTCTGGAAGGATAAAAATTTACTAGCTGAATGTTCATACCAATCTTTGCCTAACTAGAGAATGAGATTGGAAAACATGTCAGATTTTGGTAAGTGCAAGGAACTGTTTCATTTGGATCTATATACCTTGCTGAGGTATGTTTTTTTTTAAGTAAGACAATTAATATTGAAATAAACTTGAGTTGAAAATCAGATATTTTAATTGTTGTATCTCAAAGTGTTAAATTTGGATTTCCATAGATAATGAAGCAATTTAATCACATTGCTATCACTAAAAATATCATTCATGTTCTATTTTAGTGAGATTAAATGTGGTTTGTACCATTAAAAATAAAATACTAAAATATTGATAAAATATTAAAGTACTAATTTATATTGGACCTTAATAATTGAAGATGTTATAATTTATATAGGAAATCCTGAAATATTAGGATAAGAACATATACTTAAGCTAATTGAGGGGGAAATATAGAATAATATATATACAATCAACTTGAAGTAAGACAAGGAGAGAAAGAGCATCACATGGAGAAATAAATAGAAGTAAATAGAAAACAAATAATAAGATGATAGATTCAAGCCCAGATTAATCAATGATTATATTAAATGTAAATAGATGAAACACTCTTGTGTTGACTAGATAAAAAAAATGAAAAAATATGTTACTTTATAAGAGAAAATATATAAGGCTATAGGAAGAATGGCATAAAAGTGGAACAATTCTAAATTTTATGCAAATTTTAAATGCAAAAATACTATATCTCTTTGGCTTCCATTTATGTATCTCTGTATCATCTACATACCTACTTACCTAACTATCTACCAAAAACAAATCCTCAAATATAAGAAATTTTAACACACTTCTGTCAGTAACTGAAAAAGCAAAAAGCCAAGAATCAATAGGGATATAGAATATTTGAATAATATATGTAATAAATAGGGCTATACATGGACACACACACACCTATACTTTCAAATGGTTAGATATATGCTTGATTCAAGTGCACATGGATCACTCACAGGGTTATAAATCAGGCCTCAACAAATTTCAAAGGATTTAGAACATTTATTTTCCACAGTAGAATTAAACTAGAAATCTTTAAGGGATAACTAGAAAAATCCCCACGTGTTAAACACTTCTAAATTATCCATGTATCAAAGAGGAAATCACAATGAAAACTGGGAAAATTTTAAGCTGCTAACAAAAATGGCATATCAGAACTAGTGGAATATAGCTAAAGCCATGTGTAGAGAATGTATTGTCTTAAATGCCTATATGAGAAAAGAACAATGGCTAAACATTAGAGTATTCTCTCATGCAGTCAGCAAAAGAATAACAAACTAAAAGTTACCGAGCGGAGAAAATAATAAAGGTAAATTCAAAAATAAATCACATATAAAAGGAATATACCCTAGAGAAGAATCACAAAGCTAAATATTTCTTTTGAGACTGCTAAAATTCATAAGTCCCTGACAAACTGTTAAAAGACAAGGCCAATAGCAGGAAAGAAAATGGTGCATCATTATACAATTTAATGCCGTAAATTTGAAAATTGTGATATAATAGAGAAATTTATTTTACAAAACTACCAAAACTGACACTAGAAGAAATAGAAAGTTCTATAGAAAGTTCACAATCCTTTATTTTCAAAACATTGAAAAAATAGGGAAGACCTAAATAAATGAAGAAATATATTGTGTTGAGGATTTGGAGGACTAATTATGAAGATGTCATTCTCTCCAAGTTGATCTGTAGACTCAAGACTGTATTTGTCAAAACCCAGCATATTCTTCTTCTTAATGTGTGCCTTTGTGGAAATTGAGGACCTGATTCTAAAATATTTATGGAAATGCAAAGGACCAAGAAGAGAGCAGGAGCAATCAGGTAGATAGGGATAATTTTACTTCATATGATGAATTATTATAAAGGTATAATAATCAAGATATTATAGGATTTGCACACAGATATATAAATACACTAATGGATTAGAATAGAGTCCAGAATGAACCCCATGAGTAAATGTGGACTAAATTTACAACGTTTTCGCTCATGGTCTTTGAGGAAAGGACAATTTGTTTTAAATAAGTGGTACTGTGTCAGTTGTATATCCACATGAAAAATAGAAAACGTCTACCTCATACCAGTACACAAATCAATCCAGGTGTATAGTAAGCATAAATGGTACAACAATAGAAAGCAACTTAGGAGAAACTTCATGACCTGGGAAGAGGCAGAGACTTTTAAAGAGGATACAAAAAAAACACTATAAAAGAAATGGTTGCTAAATTTGTCCTCTGGGAATAAAATTAAAAAAAAAAATCTCTGTTTACAGACTGAAAAAAACACAAGCCACAATCTGGGAGGAGATATTTAGAACAT
>NC_048234.1:32267740-32272358 GCF_002007445.2 Ailuropoda melanoleuca
GTAAGCCACTTGAAGACAGGGTGAATTTTCATCTGTTTACTCTCCCTACCACAGAGCACCTTTCATGAAATGAGTATTCAATAAACATCTGTTGAGTTAATAAACAAATGAATAGACAAATCCTTTAAGTGGGGGTAGTTTTAATGTAGCTCTGGTATTTACATTTCTTATCTCCTGGAATGCTAAGATACAGTGTTCACATTTGTCACACCCAAGTACATTAGTTTTATCATAATATGTGCTTTTAAATATGATTCATTGGGGGAGAATGAACAGTGAATCGCCTACTCTTCAGTATTACCTGTTTTTTTTTATTATGTAGAAGCAACTTTGGTCAAATAGGCTCTATAGGCTGGAGTTGATGGCTGCTATATTGATGTGATATGTGGAGCGTATTAGACAAGGTTCTTAGCTCTAATTAATATGAGACCCTGACTGAATTGGCTTAAACAAAAGGGCAAATTATTAATATATTTACAAGAAGCACACAGGTGGAGTAGCTCCAGGATCAGTTAAATTTGTGTGTCAGTTACATCAAAGACCTAGGTTCTTACTCTTAGCTTGTTCCCTTGTTCTCACAATAGCTAGTCTTCAGGACTTTGGTTGTTGTTGTGATCATACACAGGCACAGTAATACCCAGTGGGAAAAGACAACAGGTCTTCCTCGGAGTATTTCTGCCAACAGTAAAACCTGTTGGGGAAGCACTCAAGCAGTCTCCTCATTTCTTATTAGCTGGGGTTGGGGTACATGACGATTCCTAAACCACTTTCGGTAAATGCATTGGGATTACCATAATTGCATAAGACTTTGAGGATTTACCTCTGAGTTTTGGAATAGGATCACCATCATATCTGGAGGGCGTGTAGTTCAATGAAATTAAGCTTCTGTTATCAAAGGTGAAATGTATAGTGGCTTTTAGAAGGCCATTCCGGTATTTGCCATATAGAGAATGAAAATATTCCTTTATATAGATGAGCATTTCTCACCTGTGTGGTGGTTGGGGAGATGTGGGCAATTTTGCCTCCCTACCCAGGGGACGTTAGCGACATGTGGAACCATTTATGGAGGTCACAACTTGGGAATTTGGGAAGAGGCTGCTATGGGCTTCTGGTAGGTGGGGATCAGGAATGCATCTAACAATGCATAGAACAGCCCCCCCGCCCCCAAGAATGATCTGGCCCTAATTGTCAGTAGTGCTGAGGTTGAGAATCTTTGGCATGGATCTATTTGCTCTCTGGGGCTGACATATTGTCTAAAAAATTTTACTATTTGTTTTTAGCACTTATTGGAGACAGAACCACTGTTCATATATAATATCTTGCTTTGTAGGAATAATATATCAATAAATTATCATCCATTAAAACAATAGCAAAACTATTTCCTCAAATTACCTGGCTGGCCACTTGGCAGGACCCCAGGGAAGTGAATGTGACAGGGTAGGTTTTGACAATGACACTGAATTCAGAGGAAGAATGAGTCCAGGAGACAAACCTGTGGCAGGTACAACCACTATTTCCTTTACTGAATGCAGTAAAAAAAAAAAAAAATGACCAAGGGTCCAGGAAAGGGGGAGAAATGCTTTGTATTTGAGTGCCTACTAGGCACTACCCAAGGAAATTTAGAATACGTGTAATAATTTTCCGGATGAGAAAACTGAGTTTCGGTGATATTAAGAGAATGGTTGAAAACTACTTTTAAAAATGTTGGCTTCAAATTTTATAATAAGAGAATAGTTTTCTCTCTTCAGATGTTTTTTCTGAAGAAGTGAAGAGGGTTAGTTGACCTCATCACTCGGTAGGAATTTGAAGTACCACAGAATTTTGAGACTGGCTAGTTCCCTAAACAATACTTGTTATGCTTCCTTTCCATTGTTTTACTTTCATGTATTATCTGAAATTATAGCTGATTCTGTAGATCAATCTCCCAGACTATTAGAGTATCATTTCCTTTCAAAACTGTGGTCACGCATTACTTATTTTGTATTCTCTACAGCTTCTAGCACAATGGGCTGCACATAGTAGATGTAATGAACACTTCTTAATATTTTCGGCTGTCCATCTTCTAATTCCCCTCTGTATCAGGGGAGAATCCACCACTGTGTTGAGATGTAGAACTCTGTCTCCCACCAAGAATGCTGGCAGGTTCATACTCTCTGTTTCCCTGCTCTCTGGTCCCTAGGGCAAAGGGCATATGACCTAAGCATCACAAATACAATGCTTTGCTCTTGGATGTTGTACCACAGAGGTCTTGGAAGCCAGGAACTCCAGGTGGTGTAGTTCTAAGAAGGAAGCTGGAAGGTGTATGGGTCCTTAAGACACTACTTGGAGAACAGCTTTCTGAGAGAATTCCACAATACACACTGGACTGTGTGACAGGCCAAGCCAGTAAGATTTCAGGAATCATTTGTTATGGCGGTGTAGCCAAGTGTATCCTGACTGATGCATCAGTAAAAAAGTATTTGTCAATAGATGTGCTTAAAAGCAGAAGTGAAGTAGGGTAGCGATGAGTAAAGAAAAAAAGTTTTATAGTCTGACAGGACCATTTGGAACTCCAGTTCTACCACTTACTAATTGAGTGACTTTTAGACATTAGCTGAAGGGATCCTCGACAGAAGTATGGGGCAATGGTTTTTCATATGCAAGAAAGAAAGGGGATATATGGATCCTGGGAAACTTGAATGAGATAAATACTATTAAAGTCTTCCTAGCTCCAAGACAACATATTCTCTAAGCAACCCTCTCATCTCATTTTGGTTTCCCAAAATTGCTTCTCTCTTTTTCTCTGAGAAGTAAGCTATTGTATTTCTCACACAAACTAATCTCTTGTGCATCTGGATGACACAAGCTTTTTTTTTTTTTTTTTTTAAACAGGGCTTATTCATGCTTTGATGAGCTGAAATGTCATACTTCAAATCTGGCAACCAGAAGTAAAAATTCCACAGTTCATAGGGTGACTTTGAGCCTTTCCTTTTCCCATCTACTACTCCCCATACTTGCTGCAGAACCCTCAGGTGGTTGACCAGTTGGTTATTCAGATTTAAGCATTACTGACTTTTGCCTCCCTCATTTTGCATCCTAAAAGCATCATGCTGGAAATTCAGTGTTATATGACCTGAAACTAGCATTTCACAGACATTCTTTTGTGCCAAAGAGCTCACTCTAATGTAATGTCCAATCTTCCCACAATTATCACATTTCTTTTCCCTGCTGAGCACTCTGATGCCTTTTTGCCAAGTAACTACAGAACCGCAGTGGCAAGAGTTCTGGTCTCTGGTGGCCAGAGTTGCAAATTCATCCCAAACCATTGTGCTTCACATATGCAGAAAGCCTACTGTTATGCCAAAAAGATAAGTGGGTTATTCTGGGATGCCCTCTTTGCCATTAGTCGTACTGCACTGGGATTGTGCTGCACTGGACTAGAACTCCCAACAGCTCTGATTGCTGCCTGCTGCCTCAATGAATTTTATATTAGCAGGCAAACAGAACACCAACTAAGTGAAAGGAATTCATAATGCCAAGGCTCCCTAGGACCTGCATATGCTGTGTGTTTTGCAAAGAAGGATTGTGGCTATCAGCTTGCGAGAACTAATCTAGATAAATCGCCCCTTTACAACACATCTGGCCTCAAGTTGTTTAAATTAGTGGAGTTCAGCCGTAGAACAACAGCTGAATTGGAGCCTACAAATTCATATGCTTCCTACACATGCATAAACGCTAAATGATGAGCTTGGTAATGATTGGGAACCCCTGATTTCTGAGAGACTGGTAAGTCTATGGTGTTGCTTTGCTGCACATTAATTAGGGTAGTGTAATAAAGCTTCAGAAGGAGTCTTCCAAGCAACATAGTTTGAATTACTGTTTATGAAAGCTCTTTATTAACCTGAAAGTGCACTTCAAAGGTAATATGGGAAAAGCTTTTTTCCTCTTAATTGGCATCTTAGTAAGTATCACAGATCTTTCCATTTTATACCTATTCTCATTATAACCACAGCCAAAGATTTTGGCTGTCCAGCTTCCAATTCCCCTTTGGATTGGGGGAGAACACACCATTGTGTTGAGATGTAGAACTCCGTTCCCTTTCCCTGTCCTCTGGTCACCAGGGCAGGAGATATGCAACCTAAATATCGCAATCATGATGCTTTCCTCTTGGAAGTTGTAGCACAATAACAATTTTCCAATATGTTTGCCATTGTCGTCTTCTGTGTCGA
The DNA here is from genome assembly GCF_002007445.2 of Ailuropoda melanoleuca. Classification (NCBI taxonomy): domain Eukaryota; kingdom Metazoa; phylum Chordata; class Mammalia; order Carnivora; family Ursidae; genus Ailuropoda; species Ailuropoda melanoleuca. Next base: position 32,271,949 of record NC_048234.1, read on the forward strand.
ATTTGTTGATGAGCTTATAACTTTGGGGTTGGGGGGGAGTTTGGGGGGAGTGTTTCTTTTAGTAAACTCAGAGTTCAGAGTTGGAAGGACCTTAGATATTCTGTACTCCAACCATCTGCAAAATAGAAAACTGAGGCCCCATTTACTTTTTAAGTAAAAGTAGCACTGTGATGTGGTTGCCAAGGAGCTCATGCAATATTGCTCTGTATTGAATCAGAACATGAGTGGCTCCAGGGATGATGATTTAACTTTGCAATGAACTTCCCAGGTTGCTCCAGTAGCATTGTGTTTATTTCTGAGTCTAACACATTAAGAGAAGCACTGGAAAGATAAGCTGATTCCTGGAAACAGACCTATGAGAGGAACTGATCTTGAGATCATGCCAAAAAAACTATTGATGGAACAGTTGG
>NC_048234.1:32272458-32282804 GCF_002007445.2 Ailuropoda melanoleuca
TGACATATCTGATAAGGGGTTAGTATCTGAGACCATTCTTGATAGTAAGTATTTTGTTTAGTCGTAATCATAGAAGAAGAAAGACAAATAAAAGGTGATTATTCAACACAAAGCATGGAAGGAGAAAACAGGTGCAAAAGTATGATAAAGTGAAAGCACAAAGTTAATTATATCTAAAGGAACAGAAATATAATTGTATGAATTTTGCCTGTTTAGAGACTTTCAGATTGAGAAAGAACAAACCTACCTCTATGTTGCTTCAAAGAGAAATACTTAAAATATAGTGACACGGGTTGCTTGTAAAGGAAAGGAAATGATTTGCCAGACTAATATTGACTAGGAAAAAACTGGTGTAGCTGTATATATCACGTTTACTAAGTAGACAATCATTACATAACGATAAAGGGAACAATTGTCTGGAAATGGTAACAATTCAGATCCTCTCTAAGAACCTAAAATCATGGCCTCTGCATGTAAAGTAAAATTTGATAGAATTTCATGAAAGTAGATGAAATATTAAGTCATAGAAAAGGATTTAATATACTGTTCTCTACAATTGATAAAGCACACACATTAATAAGAGATAGAACAAAAGATTAATCAAATGGACATATATAGTATTTTCTTAAAATTAGATAAATATGTAGTATAAATTTATTACAATAAAGAATAAAGCAGGTGAATATTAAAAAATACATGGAAGAAAGATAAAGTTAGAAGAGCAGTACAACATCCAAATAATAGGGGTCCTGAAAGGGGGATGGAATGTGGATCAATATTATTAACAAAAAGATTTAGTAGAATTCCCAAACTGAAAGGCATGTGATTCAAAGTACAAAAGAGATCAGTAAGTACAATAGGTAAAAGAGGTCCACGCCAATACCTGTTACTGTGAAATTTTGGATCACTGGAGCCAGACCGATGATCATCAAGGTCGAGGAAAGGAAAAAAAAAACCCCGAGGGTCACACACAAAGTATCAGAAATCATAATGACTTCTTATTTCTCAAAATCAACACTAGAAGATGGAAAACCATGGAGTAGTGTTTCAGTATTCTGAAGAAAAAGAATTTCTTTCCCATAATTCCATGTTCAGCCATACTGTTTTATCCCCACACATTCTTTCTCTGGAATCTATTAGAAGATATAGTTCATAAAAAGAGGAATAAATGGAAGAATGAGGCATAGGATTCTAGATATTGGAGATCTATCACAGGAGAAATGCAAAGGGGGATATCTGGGGTGATGGCAAAGAGAAATTCTAAGATAACAGGTGTGCATCAGGCATGCTGGGCAACCACCCACATTGAAGCACGTTAGAGGACCTGGGAGAGACTTCTTCAGGAAGATAAATTTGATACAATACCTGATATAGCTGATCAACTTAAAATGAGTTTCAGACAGTTGGTGAAGAGTTTGGTGTTAATTGTAAATTTGTAGAAAACTTAGCAAATAAAAACAAGACAGTATGTGCTGAAAAAATAAAGTCCACAAAGGAAAAATAATCGTAGCTTACTACATTGAGCTGGGAATGTTTGTATAGCTATAATAATGTAAACACAGAATATTTACCTAAGTAAAATAAGTATTTAACTCTATTAGAATGGTAGAAGGAAGGGAGAGTATATCTCTGTGGGAGGAGTTGGGAGTGAAAGATAGTCATGCAGTGGAAGTTAATAGAAGATTAAAACTCTGAAAAATTTAGTAACAGTGCAAGCATTTTATTTAGAAATATGGGAACAAGCACTGAAAGGATCAGTTAAAAGACATAAAAGGCATTGCTTTGTGGATGAGGAAAAGAGTCTGCTGTGCTTCACAACAGATGAATAGTCATTTGACTCTAAAACGTATTCACCTGTAACTGATAAAAACTGTCTTAAGAAAAATCAGTGTAATTTACCTCGTTAACAACTTAAAGGAGAAAGATCCTATAATCAAACAATAAATACAAGATACACATTTAATTAAATTCACCATTTACCCATGACAAGCTCTTTTAGCAAACTTTCTTACTCTGGCCAATAGTAATTTGAGAAGTTATGGAAAATATTATACTTAATGGTGACATGACAAAAGCAGTATTTTCAAAGACAGGAATAAGACAAGAATCCCCACTGTCATCATTTCTCTTTAGTATAGTACTGGAGATCCTAGTCGACATGATAAGAACACAACACATGAGAATCAAAGGAAAAAAATGTATCATAATTTGCAGACAATATTGTTTATCTAGAAAAATTCACATGAATCAAACTATTTGAACTATTCGGGGAATTTAGTAAGGTTGCTGGATATAATATCCATGTACCAATCTCACTAGCATTTCCATACAAAAAGGACAATTAGAAAATGCAGTTGAAATATCATTAAGAATAGCACAGTATTTTAAGGACCTAGGAACACATGTGCAAAAAGATACCAAAGACGTTTATGGACAAGCTTTTTAAACTTCGTTAGAGAGCATAAAAGGAGACCTAAATACATGGACAGATATGCCCTGTTATTGGATGGATGACCTGATGTTATAATGATAGCAGCTGACCTTTATCTTTAATTTCTGTGTAACACCTGTAAAAATTCTGTGTATTTTTTTTCATAGAATTTAAGCTGATTTTAAATTTTACTTGACTAAAGGGAAGAGCCATCACATTTTGACCAAGAAAAATGGAATATTTAATCTAACAAATTAAGACCCGTTATAAATATTTAGTAGTTAAAACTGTATGGTGTTGGCAGAAAAATGTTTAATGAAGTATAATAGCTCAGACAGAATCATGTACATATGTGTACATATGGTGGGGGAGATACTACACATCCTTGAATCCAGCTATTCAATAAGTAGGGCAGAGTCAACTGCCTATTCACATGGAATTCATTAAAATAGATCACTACCTCACATCATACAAAAAAATGAATTCCAGAGGGATTAAAGACCAAAAATAAGTAAAGCAAAATTGAAAGAAATTATGAGGAATATTTTTATGACTTTAGGGCAGTGAAAGATTTCTTAAGATGAAAAATCAAAAGCTATGGAAAAAACCATAAATTTACATTAAAATAAATGTCTTTTGATAGAAAGCTACAAATTGAAAAGACAACATACCAGGAAAAGTGTTTTTGTGTACAGCTGACAAAAATTTAATATGTGGAGTATAGAAAGAATTTCTAATATATCATTAGAAAAACAGGAAAAAAATAAGAATAGGAAACACACAGAATAGGAACCCCAAATAGCTAATACTTTTATGAAAATATATGTGACTCCTTTGTTGTGGGAAATACAAAATAGGCTATGAGATGCAGCTCCTCACCTTCACGTTTGCAAAAAATTAGTCTTTCTACACTGTTTATTGCTTAGGTTGTAGGGAAACATGAATTAATTCCTTGCAGGTAGGAGTGAAATTGCCATAAGCACCACAGTAGCAGTTTGACAATACCTGGAAAATCATACTTCCAGATGAGAAGTGAGTCTAAAGGAGCGGTTCTCAAAGTGGTCACCGGACCAACAGCTTCAGCATCACCCAGGGATTTGTTAAAATTCAGTACTTCAGGTGTTACTCCAGACTTACTGAATCTGGGTGGGTTACACAGCAGTCTGTCTGCATTTTAAGGAGCTCTCCAGGAGATTCTGATCAGGTTAACGAATGGGAACAATTGCCCTGGCATAAATTCTTCATGTGTACTTAGTAAGGCATGTTCAGATTTTTATGAAGCATTGTTTATAATATAGAAGGAAATTTGGGGAGACTTTTATACTTAATGTGTTCACTTAACAGAATATCATTGAGGAATTAAAATTAAGGAACTAGTTCTTAATGCTTTGACACAGATAATTCTCAAATGCAATGAGAATGAAATATACACATGAGGAACATACATGTAGAGTAGTGATTCTCAACGGAGGTGATTTGCTCACCGGGAGACACCTGGTAATGTCTGGAGGCAATTTTGATTGCCAAAACATGAGGTATGCTGCTGGTATCTACTAGATAGAGGCCAGGGATGCAGCTACCTTCTACCATGAGTAGGATGGCCCTCAACAAAATAAACAATCCTTTGGCCTGTGGTAAGCTCAGTCGTGGTTGCCAAAGATGCCCATGTCCTAATTCCCAGACCCTGTGAATGTTACATTCTGTGGCAAAAGGAGTTTAGCAGATGTGATTAAGTGAAGGATGTTAAAATAGATTATCTTGGATTATCTTGTTGGACTCTAAGTGTAATTGCAATGGTCTTTATAAAAGGGCAATGAGAAGGTCAAAGATGGAGGAAGGCAATGTGACAGTGGAAGCAGAGGGAGAAAAGACTATATAAGTCAAGGAATGAAGACATCTTTAGAATTTGGAAGAGGCAAGGACATGAATTCTTCCTAGAACCTCCAGAAGAAACCAGCCCTGTTGACATCTTGATTTTAGCCTTGTAAAACTCATTTCAAATCTCTCAACGTCTGGAACTATAAGAGAATACATTTATATTGTCTTAAGCCATTAAATTTTGGGTAATTTGTTACAACGGCAATAGGAAATTAATATACAACCCAAAATGTCAATACAGTTAAGGTGGAGAAATCCCGGTACAGAATGCCATTTCTGTAAGTTAAAATTTATACAAAGCCATACTACATATTTTGAGTGAATTCCTCTATATTTACTTAATATTGAAAATAATGAATGGGAGTGGTAATCAACTTCCAGGTTATGGTAGACTTTCAAGGAGTGGAAGGAGAGGAAGGTGGGCAGGATATGGCTGACAGCGCTATCTGTAAAGAAAGAAGAAAGAAGTCTATAGCATATGGAACAAGATATTTTAAAATACATAAACTGTTGTTGGTGGGTGTGTTTCTGGTTTTAAAAAATAATTTTTGTAAAATTTAAAATTAGAAATAATTTTTTTAACAATGTTGAATTGCTATCATCTTAGCTTTTCCTAACCTCCCGGTAGCTAAGATCGATGATAAAACTTGTCTAGAGTGGGGGCTGCACCACAGAGAAAAATCACAGGATGTTAGTAGGTGCTGAATTCTGTGTTCTGTTACCTTTGTGGCCTATTCACAATCGTTCATGTTGTCGGCAGAGCTTGTCCTGTGGTACATAATAAAAAAAAAATAGCCTTTTTTGGGAGTCTTTCTCTAGTGACAAGAAAGGAATCTTTCCTTTCTCAGTGCTAGTCCTTCCTAAATCTTTTTCTATTTCAAGACCCAAGAGATATAATCTGTTCTTCCCCTAAAAGTCTACCCCTGGCAGAATCTCTGAAAGAGGCTGCTGTCCCTGTGTGTCCCAGGTGCCTGTATGTGTTCATGCTTCAATATCTATGAAGTCCTCTGGGCCAGGGCCAGGGTAAGGCCTTGGGCTTCATGGTTCATATTATTCTTGTTTTCCAAAGCAGTGGAAGTCTGCTTTGACTTGAAGATGCTCTATTCCCATGATGTTGTGATTTATAACAAGAAATATGTATTTGATCTTTTTTCCCATTTATGGCACAGACCTCCTAAAAGCCTTGAAATTTCCTCAGTGATGAAAGCAATAAAGGTTCTTTTGTTATGTTCATGAGGTAACTTTGGAAAGCCACTAAGAACGGGGTCTGGTCACCAGAGGAATCAACCAGGAGAAGGCTGGATCTTTGACTACCACCCTCCTCACCTCTGAGGAGGGAAGAGGGGCTAGAGATTGAGTTAAATCAACAGTGGCTGATGGTTTAATCAGTCATGTGTGTATAATGAAGTCTTTATAGAAAGCCAAAAGGATAGTGTTTGGAATACTCGCTGGTAGGTAAACACATGGATATTTGGAGACAGTGGCAAAGTCTGGAGAGGGCATGAAAGCTTCATACCCTTTCCCCATACCTTGCCCTATTCATCTCTTCATTTGGCTGTTGATTGATAACCTTCATAAACCCTTTTAATAAACTAGTGTCCTGAGTTCTGTGAGGTCCTCTAGCAGGTTGATCGAACCCAAGGAAGGAGTTGTGGGGACCTCTGATTTAGAGCCTGGTGGTAGGAAGCACAGGTAACAATCTGGACTTGCTTTGGCGTCTGAAGTTAAGGGCAGTCTTGTGGGACTGAGCCCTTAACCTGTGGAGTCAGATACTGTCTCTGAGTAGATAGTGTCAGAATTGAATTGAATTGTAGGATACCCAGCTGGTGTTCACAAATTGCTTGATCGTATGAGGAGAAACCCACACATTGGAATCGCATTCAGGATTATGAATCCCTAAGGACAGACAGGTTTTATAATGGACTCCTAGGAGCCTCTTGACTCACATTTTTAAATAATTATCTGTGATGGCAAGCAAAATTATATGCTATTTCAGTCCTTCTAAGGGTTAATTCCCAGTTAGATATAAATTCCTAGCAGCTGTTCTGAAGTTTTGGTGGCTATGTCTTCCAAACCTATGGACACAAATTCTTTCTAATTGCATTGCAGTGTCTATAAGGTGAAAATGAATGGTCACAGTTTCACAGGGACCTCTGACGTTTTGGGGTTTATTCTTAATCTAAATACCTCAAAAGAATTTTTAATTTTGTAAACCCTTTCACTGTTGGAAGGACTTATTATTGAAAAATCACAGATTTGGGTTACCAGTTAATAACTTCCCCCATTTCTTTTCACATGATGACTTGTATTTTTGTTGTTCATTTTCACTGGGGCATATAAGAGAATTGATGTATTTTATGGACACATTTTCATGTATTTATATACTAGCAGATGAAGCATGGTCTGATTTTCAACCAGCTGGTTTTTCAAAGTATTTTTCCAGGCAAAATCCTAACTTCAGCATGGTGCAAATTATTAGAACCCCGTGGGGATATTTAGTGCTTCTCTAAGATTTTGGAGAGTTCTGTGGCTTTAAGTTCCAGAATTCCCATGGCTTAATTCTTCAGGAGTAATAAAGGAAAAGGAGGTAACTTAATCAGCAAGCTGTGCTTCACCCCATACAAATGATTCCCATTTCTATTCTGTCTCATCTTAGAAAATAAATACTTTCCTCTAGAAACTGGGAATGAATCAGAATGACTTATAGATTCCTGCAGAAGCCCACTACAGATAAATTCATTCAAATGTCGCTCCAGGTTTAAGTTTGCTGGAAACCATTAGCAGAATTATTGGAAAGGATTTTACTAATAGTTCTTCCAGTTGAAGTGTTGAGAGAAAGTTGAATTACACCAGAAAGGGTCCTTACAGCACACGAATAACAAGTAGACTTATTTTACCTCGGGCCAAAGGACACCAGAGAGATAGTTACACACACATAAACAAATCGAAAGTCCTAATCCTGGCTCATGAGACGCTTGGTGGTATGTCTCAGATCCTTCCGTCAGTGCTTGAAGAAGGTGAACCAGAGCTTACTTACATTTGGAGTGTGTCATGACCTAAACAGTGTTTAAGCAGTAGCTCCTAATCGAGGGATTTTGCTTAACTTGGACAGTCTCTTCTCTGACATTATTTTCTTTGATGTATAATTGGGCTTAGTGATTTTTAAATTTCCTGCCATTCTATTCTCTGATGGATTGTATTTTCGCAGTTATGAGCCCAAAGATGACTTCTGAGCTAAATCCTTGATGGAAAAGAGCACTTAAATAAGCTTTTAAACTTTACTGACCAGCCCTAAGGAGGATAACTAAAGGTGTAATTTAGCTATTAACGTTTTGGACTTTCTTATCATGTTCCCAGGGTTTTAGTTCCAGGTTCATCTTTCACTAGGAGTGTGACATATGGTGGGGTCTCTTGGTTTTGGTGAGCTCAGTTTCTTCATCTGTAATGGGGATAATAGTACATGCTTTGTAGTTGCTGTGAGGATTAAATAAGATAATCTTAGAAAACCCTTAGCTGTATGCATTTTCCAGGGAGAGTCTGTACCATGTGTGTAACACTCAGGGTTTGATCAAAGAGACAACTTTAGAAATGGTAAGAGTATGGAATTTATCAAAGAGGATTGACATGCAATTTCTGAATGGCTACTGCTTCTGTATCTGATGTTGGCTTTGAAGTCATCAGGGGAAAATCTTCAACCCCATAACATACTTCCTCTCAGCTCATGGGAAAGCTCTAGCACAACTAGTCAATGTAGTGGATTCTTTGAAAATTTTAACTAGGGTTCCCATAGATATAAGCCTATTAGAGAGTCTACAGTTTATTGTAAGCTATATGACAAGTTCTCAAAAGGAAGAGGAGATTTTAAATTACTATTGATCACATGATCAATTATTGATCATTATGTGGCGATTTGTGTAGGATGGTCGATTAATGTTTCTCAAACATGGAAAACTTAATGAGTTTGCATTTTGTTTCTTTTTTTTTTTTTGATTGATTTATTTTTAGAGAGAGAGGAAGCGAGTGAGCACAAACAGGCAGAGGGGTAGAAGGAGAGGGAGAATCTCAAGCAGACTCCCCACTGAGCTCAAGAGCCCAATGTGGGGCTCGATCTCATGACCTGGAGACCATGACCTGAGCCAAAACCAAGAGTCGGCACGCAATCAACTGAGCCACCCAGGCACCCCTGCATCTTATTTTTTTTAAATAGTTGCTTAAATCAAGACATTTGAACCACAGAATAATTTGAGTTGTCATAAAAAAGATCAGTGAATTTGTATTTTCACTGCACATTTTGGTAAGTTGAGAGGAGGAATGAAAACGTGTGGCCTTGTATCAATGCCACACAGGTATGCGAGTGTTTATTGAGGAATTGCCCGTGTGTCTGTATGATGGAAACTAGATCTGACAAATGCAAGTGGGTTTGAAAACTGCCAAGCTATTGGTTTAAAATCAAGTCCCAAACTTGGTTGTTACTAAAGAATTTTAGTTCAGTGATTATCCTTTCAGATAAGAGGTTGAATATGTAATGTATGCCAAAGGGATGTTTCAAAATCTTTATGTAATATCTAGATTCATAAACTTAGCAGATGCTTTAGAAACTGCAAATCAGGACCTCTGGTTCAAGACCATGTGGATTTCTAGAAATTCTTCTATGCTTCCTACTTTAGAAACCAAAAGAATCTTAAAGAACATATGTGAAATCTAAGGGAACATCAGAATAAATATTTATAGTCTGGAAATATGCACTTTTGTCACTCAAATAACATGAATTCCAACTGCTGTAAATAGCAAATACCCAAGAACTTTGTTGGTTAGTGTTGTGGGCTTGGCCTGTCAGGTGCAGCTTTTATGCCCTTAGAAATGAGCTAATTCAAGATGGAAAGAAAGTGAAGTCCAGAGTCAAAAAATGTTCATTCTGTAGTGAGAGGCTGTGACACTTTGTCTAGCAAATGACAGTGAAATAGAAAAGGACAAATGAGAGGAAGAAAAGGCTATGCTAATGAGTCATAAAAATCATCTAGGAGAAGCCAAATGTGTGATACTTGTTAAAATTATGCAAGGACCTTTTATCATGTGGAGTTTATTGTTGGACTAATAATAACGTTAATTTAGCCGAGAAGTTGATTGTACAATGTGGATGTGTGGCGTGGTGCCAAAGTGTGTGGAATTCACGGTGAGACTGGGCTTTGGTTCCGATTCTAGCTCCGCCTCTGGTGCCCCTTCATCCCTGAGGAAGCAGGTCTCTATGAGTTAGTCGGCTCAGGAGGGGTTGGGTTGATGAAATCCGATGATCATTTAAATTTCTCAGTACTGTGCTTAGCACATATTAAATGCTCAATAAATGATAATGGTGAATTTAATTACTTTTAGTCAGGTATCACTGCAAAATGTGTGTGGGTGGGTGTGTGTGTGTATATTTTAAATAACGTAAAGCCTGGGGCTCCTGGGTGGCGCAGTCATTAAGCGTCTTCCTTCGGCCCAGTGTGTGATCCCAGCGTTCTGGGATGGAGCCCCACATCAGGCTCCTCCGCTGGAAGCCTGCTTCTTCCTCTCCCACTCCCCCAGCTTGTGTTCCCTCTCTCACTGGCTGGCTGTCTCTCTGTCAAATAAAAAATAAAATCTTAAAAAAAAAAAAGTAACGTAAAGCCAGACTCCCTAAGATGTCCTGTTTTCTAGACTATTTATAGTTGCTACTAAGTTCTTGACTAAGTTGTTGATAAAGCTTGTCTGTCATGATTTTAATCCCATACTCAGCACTCCATCTCCTTTGTCAGACTCTCTGTACATCTGCCATTCTCCTCTGTTTTAAATGACCCTGTAATCCTCTGAGATAGAGGTGGGGGCGGGGCGGGAATGAGAGGATGCAGAGATGGCTATGAAACATTTGCTTCCTGTATAAGAAGAGCTGAGCGTTCCCTGCAAGTATCTTGGGTCAACACTGAGGATGACCTGGAGGTTAGGAGGGTGTGAAATATAGGAGATTATGAGAAATAAAAACTCTGCAGCTTTTATTCCAACCTCATTGTCCAGGTGAATC
>NC_048234.1:32282904-32283249 GCF_002007445.2 Ailuropoda melanoleuca
AAAAAAAGGTGGTTTCAATAATAGGGCTCAGAGAGTATGACAGATTTTATGACTTCTGAGCATTGGGGGAGACTTTTTTCTCATTGTTCTCAGAATTCACTACTCCTCAAATTAAAAAGCCAAGAACAGCTTGGAAAGAGACTCACAGTAGTGTAAGAGAGAGTGGGTGGCAGACATGCCTCCCCCCACCAGATCAGGAGAGGTGTCTCAGTAGCAGAGTTTTGCAGAGCGCACATTCACATTTCCAGCATGTGCACAGGTCTGCGCAGTGTTTAGCGGAACCATGTGATGAGGGAGCAGAAGGCAAGCTGAGGACAGAGTGCAAGCTGACACCCCCCCCCCCCC
>NC_048234.1:32283256-32292272 GCF_002007445.2 Ailuropoda melanoleuca
CCCCCCCCCCCCGCCCAGGCAACACACACACTCCCAGGTGGAATCTGTGTGACATTCCTCAGGCACTACCAGCTGCCTTAAAGCTAAGGGGAGGAAAAACAAAGGGTTAATTTATAGAGATCATAGTCCTGCAAGACACAAATCTCTCTCAGTTTACACGTGTCTTGGTGATTTACAAGAAAAAGACATTCTTATCAATAACCTAACTTCCAGAAGGAAATGTAGTTAATATTAAATGTCCTTATAACCTGCAGTCCATTGACAAATACTTGAGGCAGGCAGAGTATAATGTTCCTCCAGGAAGCTCCCAACTGTCTTAATGTGAATCCTTACAAGAGGGAAAAACAACCCTAACTTGACAATGGCAAGGCCTCCAGTATCCTGTGGGTCTTCTTTAGCATATGAAAGTTCTTTTGAAATCTCCTTTTTCCTTACCTCCCCCAACTCCGCATATATTATCAGTCACCCCTCACAACCCTGGTGCAGCAGCTCTTTCTCCCATGGGTCCTGTCCCCGTGCTTCACTAAAACCACCGTTTTTTGTTGTTTTTTTTTTAAAAAGATTTATTTATTTATTTATTCGACAGAGATAGAGACAGCCAGCAAGAGAGGGAACACAAGCAGGAGGAGTGGGAGAGGAAGAAGCAGGCTCCTAGCAGAGGAGCCTGATGTGGGGCTCGATCCCATAACGCTGGGATCACGCCCTGAGCCTAAGGCAGACGCTTAACCGCTGTGCCACCCAGGCACCCCTAGAACCACCATTTTGTACCAAAGATGCCTCAAGAATTCTTTTTTGGCAGTGGGCTCTGGACCTCACCCCACGGAACCGCACTTCTATTCCAAAACTACAGCACATGGATGGCCGCAGTGATAGAAATGTAGTTGTTGGAGCCTCTGTCTTTACAGGGTTTGAGAAGTTGCAGAATGCCAGATGGAGATTAATTTAATTTTATTTTTTTGCCACTGCTCTTCAGATCTTTGATGTAGGAAAATGACATTACAATTGAGATTGCTTAGAGGAGGATTGGTGGACAGGTGTATCTCACCTGCCAATTGCAGTTATGGTTTTAGTGCCTGGAAGGAGCATATCTTGTAAATAGCCCCTCATTATTATAAGGTCTTGTCAAGACGTGTTTCCTTCTGATGGTGACATGTGTCATGCTGGCTGTAGTTTTGAAGCAGCTGATATTTGTTATTGAAGACCCAGCTATCTATTAAGAAACCTTTTTTCTTTCTGCCTCAAGTTTGCATCCTATACCTGTTCTCAACAAAGGCATTATACCTTCATAGCAGCTTGAAGTATAAAAATCAGACAACAGCTAAAATTCTTAGCCTTCTTATGGTATTTGCATTTTATCAGAAATTGAAATCTTAAACCAAGGAAATGAATGCCAGAGGTGCAATTTTCCAGCGGTTAATGAGCTAATAAGGATTTTCTTTTTCTTGAGTAGCAAGAGGACTTTCTTGTTCCCTTAAAATTATGCCACATTAAAAAAGTAAAACCAAATGAAATAATCCATGAGCATTTGAAGGGTAAATTGATATTCATTTTTATTTTAATTTTGAACATTTCAACAGTATTTCCACTTCCAGAAATTATATCTCTGTGAGCTTCGGAAGTTTAAAGATGTAACTTTGTGTCATCAATTTGCATGTTTTCAGTTTTTTTAAAAAATTGAAACATAACTGATACATTAGCTTCAGGTATACAACGTGAGTCGATATTTGTATATACTATGAATGATCACCACAATAAGTCCAGTTAACATCTGTCATTTTTCTTGTGATGAGAACTTTTAAGATCTACTTGCTTAGCAACTTTCAGCATTTTTTAAAGTTGAATTAAGATGTTCTTTGTATTTCCTCTTCCTGACCCTGAAATTGAATACACGTTGTATAACTTGAATTATCTTTGGAATTCTAGTCTCAGGACTAAAGGCTCAGTGAGTAAATTAAACCAAGGTCCAATGCGCTTCCTGACTGGATGTGTATGTTCTTGGAAGTCCTTAACTTTACTGTGTCTCATTTGGATTCTTTATGAAACAGTGTATTTTGTGAGGATATCCCAAATAGGTGTAACCCTAAGAGGGAAGGAACAGACTGTGGCTACAGGGATTAATCAGTGAGCCAGGGGCACCTGGGTGGCTCAGTCATTAGGCGTGTGCCTTTGGCTTAGGTCATGATCCCAGGGTCCTGGGATCGAGCCCCACATAGAGTTCCCTGCTCCGCTGGGAGCCTGCTTTTTCCTCTCCCACTCCCCCTGCTTGTGTTCTCTCTCTCACTGGCTGTCTCTCTCTCTCTGTCAAATAAATAGAATTTTAAGAAAAAAAGATTAGTGAGCCAGGGCTAGGTAGAAGAGAAGCATTGGTGGCTAGGATCGATGATAAAGAAGAAAGAGAACTTGGACTCTGATTTGCAAAAGTTTCAAGTATGGTTCTCCCATGTATTAGCTGTGACGGTTTGTGCAATAAGTTTATCCTTGCTGAAGATTAGTATTTTTGGAATATGTTATATAAATAGGTGAAATAACATAATGCATAATTTGGGAATCATGATCTTATGTAAGCAGAACTTCAAGTTCTGTATCTAAGATGATACAGAAATGAAATAGGAAAGAGCGTTAGAACTTCAGAATTCAGATTTTCAGGCTTGAATTATGGATGATTTTTGTTGCTTTAGAACTGTGGTCATAGATCAAGATTTTTTTCTTTGAATTAGAAGCCAAATGTACCATGAGTAAAGTAGTAATGATATTACCTGCCATATACAATTACATCTCCTAACATGGTAACCAATACCAGGTAGACCTTCTGGGCCTCTCCTAATTCCCTAAGATGCTGTTGCCTCCCATACCTTCAGTTGTGTGGCCAAGGACTCTACTTGGGTCCATGCTGCTCAGCTGACTGGGGCTGACCAGTCATCATTGAGCAGCCAGACAGAATGTGAGCAAATACGTGCCCCATGTTTCTGACTTCTTTTGCTACTTTGGGACTCGAATGATACCCCATAACACACCGTGTGGGATGTGGGATGATGACACCCCAAAGTGTGGGACAGTTTACTCTTAAAAGATCAATGGGCATCAGGAGATGGGGAGAACATACAAGTTAAATCCTCCCCAACCCCCACCACCATGTATTAGTTTTTCCATATATCCTATCTGGAGAAATCCCATAGGGCTGAATTAAACTCATAATATAATAAATATTATTATAAAAATAAATAAATAAACTCGTCTGGAGAGAGGTATGGTTGATGCCTGGTTCGTTGTGATGCCATGAGCATAATAACGCATCAGCTTGCATCTCTTTCCATCCTTCTCTTGTTTTAACTTTCCCTACCCTAGAACTGCACCTCCCAAAAGTACCAACAATCAATTCTTCAGATTCTTTTGTCTAGAAAAGCCAGACTAAGATGTTGCTTAGCACTTAGAAGTTGCTCATTAAATATTAATTTTCCTTTCTTCCTTTAAAAAAATTTTTTTCTTAATTTTTAAGCTCTTTGTCCAACATGGAACTTGAACTCACAACCCTAAGATCAAGAATCGCATGCTCTACCAACTGAGCCAGCTCGGTGCCCCTGCCTTCTTTCTTCCTTTTCTATTAACTTTCTTTTATTTGACCTTGCTCAGTTCAAGGCTAAATTTGAACTTTGGTGTCTTAGTTGCCTCCGTCCCTTGTCTTCTCTTCCGGAACTCATATTCTATCTCAGGTACCAATTTTTTCCTGTTTGTTTTTCATTTGAGTCTGAAAAGCAATCTTTCCCTTTCATGTTTGGTTTCTAGAAATCTTGACTTGGTCTAAATAGACTCTGATAGAATGCTCCTCTGAAGGCTCTTAGCTCAGAACTATCCACACATGGGGAGATTATGATTTATTTTACTTGTACAAGATTTATTTATTCCTGGGCATTGCTAGGATAGCCATCTGGGTTTGAGAATAGCATGTACATCAATGTGCAAACTTCAGTGAGTCTTCTGTGGTTTTTCAATGATGTGGTCATTGTTCTAGAGAATAGAAGAATTTGGAATCATGCACACTAGATTATTTTCTTGTAAGAAAGTGTCAATCTGAGGAATGAGAGGATTTCTGCAGTTTAGAATTCTATCTTCTATAGTTAGAGATTTATAGCAGCCTCCTTTTAGTAGATGCCATGCTTAGTTCTCAATAGATAAAGGTAGATTTTGGATATCCAACCGCAGACCCATCTCGGGAAGCATATACTTCCCATTCCAGACCTGGAAGGTGACCGGAGTGGTTTTTCCTCTCTGTTAGATGTGTGAGGACTGGGATAGTTAGAGCAGTCTTCATGAAGGAGTTGAGGCTTGAATTTCAGCATAAAGATTGGTAGATTTTGTATAAACCCATGTTTCTGGGTTTTCTCACAGCATACACTTTTGTTTCTTCATTGCAACCAATCAAAATTCTAATGGTTAAAGATCCACTTCAAATAGCACTTTCTCCAGGAAACTGTTCCTCATCTTTCTGTCTGAAGGTAATGTCAACTCATCTGAGTTTCCACAGGCTCCGTTTATGGCTCTTTATGTACAGTTTTGTCTTGTAGGCAGACTTGTTTTTGTACCTGAATAGCTCTGAGCTCTTTGAGAGCAGGGGCTAAATGTTATGTATCTTTCTATCATGCCTTAGCACAATGTTGAGCACATGAGGGGCTTAAAAATACTTGCATTGAATTTTTTCTGTCCTTCAACTTAGACAGCTTGAATATTTATTTACTTTGTGCCAAGAACTATGTTGAACATTATGTAATTCAAACCAATTCTTCCTTGAACCCAGCAAAGATCAAAGAAAGAATGCCTTCTAAATTATGGACCTTTAGAAGAGAACAGTATTGAAAACTTGGAATTTGACAAAGAGCGCTTCAGTCGTGGATCATTATGTGGTTCTTTTCCCTCAAGATCACTTTCTCCTCCTTTCACATTTGAGTCTTTCTCTGCTGCTGTCTTTGCCCATTTCTCTGATCTCAAAGCCTCCCAGCCTTCTTCCGCTTTCTGACTGACTTAGACTTTACCCCCATAAGTGTTGTAATTTGTGTTCAATTTAAGTTGGGTATGGACATCAGATATTCTGCTCTGTTTCCCATTTTGTTTTCTATGGAGGGAAAACTCATTTTGCGAATGACTATATGTTTTATAACAATTATTAGTTGATAGGTAAAACAATACATTTCAAATTTAATATGAAATGCCACTTCTTAATTAGAGCAGGACTGCCCAATAAAACATTTTGGAGTGACGAAAATCTGTCCTGTCCACTGCAGTAGCCACTGGACACTTGTGGCTAATTGAGCACTTGCAGTACGGCATGTGTGACCCAGAAACTGAGTTGTAAATTTGATTTGATTTTAATTAAGATTTAAGTAGCCATATATGTTTCATGGCTGCTGTACTGGTCATTGTAGGTATAGACTGATGACAGATCTTATCTCAGTTTTCTATACAGACATAAAATGCCCTTGGATAACTACCTTTGGGAAACACTACCTGTATGACATGATCCCCCCCTTGTGGAGATTCACCAGGCACACAAACATGGTGAAGGCTCTAAGAAACCTTACTGCACAATCTGTTTATATTAGTTTAACCCAGAATTGCCTGCTCTCATTTGACCATGGAGTCCGCTGTCCCCTATTCCCAGCAGGAAAGCTTATGAACAACTTGTGACTTCATTCTGTGGAACCCGTTTGGAAAAAATCTCCTACAGACCATTTTTCCCCTCAAAAAGCTTATGTTACATGGTTAGCTAGACTTATTCCCCTCTTCTATTTTAGTGAAAGCATAAGGATGGCTTAAGTAGGCATAAAGGGTAGCGTTCTCTTAAGCTGTACAAAATCTGTTCTCAGGAAATGGGGCCTGACATTTTCCCCATAGGCATGAAGCTGTGGAGACTCTGAAATGACCCTTTAGGGAGGGATGGTATGTTTTCTAGTTATAGCTGTGGTGGAGCCTGGGTCAGGTTTAGTCCCTGGAGCCATGACATGTCCTCAGTTTGACCCAAGCCACAGGTAGTTCTCCTTTTTGTGGGCCGAAGAGGAACAATCACCTATCCCCCACTGGAGTCGCTCTTGTCATGAGTTGATCCCACCAACAGAAATATGGGAAGGAGTATGATAACATTCGGTTGTCTTTTCCTCTTGCTCTTAATAGACTAGCTAGTGATGCTTCAGATGAAATGGGTCTGAAGGCTGAGAGCAGGTCCAGTATTGGGAGCATTTGCTTTAGAGTATGAAATTCAGGAAGGCTTGTGGCGGAGAGGCAGCTAGTTCCGCCGCAAAAGGCGCTCGCTTGTCTGTTTCTTGCATTCTGTTAAATATTTCCTATTTCCTCAGAATACACCACAAGGACCATTTGACTGTCCGCTCTGGCTCTGCATCTTGCTTCCAGCATGAACAGACAGGTAGTAACCGTTCAGCAGGGCCATTACCTCTTCTAAAGACTATTATCAAAATGGTCATTATACATAATGGAGATTATTACAGGCAGCCTGAGAGATATTTTAGATACATCTCTCTAGTAATAGGTGGCCTTTTTTAGCCTTATATATCTGTGGGGATAATACCAGGGCACAGAATACATGACAAATGGTGATTTTTAGCAAAACTCTTGTCAGCTTTTAATGCATTAATTGGATTGTGGATTTAAATTGTATTTATGCAGAAACTCTTAAATTTTAACTCTTGACAAATACACGCTATGGCAGGAACATTTCTAGAATAGGAGTTTATATAGAATGTATTGTCCATGTTTATACTGTGTAATCACATATGCAAGGATACTGGCATTAATGATTCCTTTGAGAACAAAGTCTTTTATAATGAAGTGACTGGTCGGTAGTCAGCCAATCAATAAGTATTTATAGACCTTGGGCTTCATGCCAGGCCCTGGAAATATGGCAGTTAGAATACAGAGGGAAGCTTAGACACTTCGAATCTAGTGGTCTGCTTTTTTTTTTTTTTTAAAGCCAAACCTCAGTATTTTAGCCCATGAAGATAAAACCTCCCTGTATATCTTCCTTTTGTTCCCAACTATTTGCAGGTTAATAGGTCCTATCCTAGGTAAAATTGTGAATTCTGCTGTGTGAAACACAGTTGGTTGTCTACCAAATGGCCTTTCTTTCTTAAACCCATAACTTCATTATTGTTTGGTTGGTAAGGTATCATTCCCTGGGGATAAATCACGACCGGGGGTAAGCCAGTCAGTTTTAATGGGATGGTAATATGGGATGCATTTTAGTTGCGTTTCAGTTGCGACTAAGGACCCAAGAACAAAAAATAGGTGGCTGATAATATGTCATTCCAAAGGGGGATGGTGGTGGTAGTGTTGGATCCCTGCTGCCCAGTTTGCAAAGGAGGTATCAAAAAAACCCAATTTTGTAAACCCTCACCCAACATCCCTTTTTGAGTGTAGAAGGATTGAGGTTAAAGTGAGAAGGGAGAGTATTCTTTGGAAAAAGTTTTTGGAGAGGTGTGACATTTTGCTTTCTCATGGTGGGACTTGCCCCTCACTTTACAAGTGAGAGGGTTTTGAAAAGAGCCCAGAGATCTTGTCATTGGTACCCATAGGGTTGATAAAACAGAAGGGATTAGTACGTGACCCTTGCCTGAGAAAGCAGGGGGGCTTTCAGGCGCTTTGGCTAGCAAGCTACTCTGATAGCCAGGCAAGGAAAGATGGCTTCATGGAATTTGTGGCACTGACAGATTTTATGGTAACAGTGATAAATGAGTATTTCACCTAGGCCAGAGAGAGACATTAAGGAGAAAGAACCAAGCTGCTCTGGAAGGAACTTACTGAGAGTTTTCCCAAGGGGACCATCTTGAGGGGGCACTGGGACTCTAAGAGAGTCTCTGTGGAGAAGACCTCCGAAAAGCAGCTGATGAGGGACAGTTGTTTTGGCCCAATGCAGGAGACATTGCATTTGTGGATGCCTCAAAGATGTCCCAGCATTAGGAGTTTCTTTTGCAGCACATTTTACTCAGCTCTTCTCTGTTTTACAGTTGAATTCTTCCTATTTGATACGTTGCTGAAATAATGTCATGTTACCTGTCTCCTCCGTCTGGGCCTGCCTTGCTGGAGATGTCAGTCCCTGCTTTGTCCTGTAGGATCCAGGTGTCTTTACTCCCAGACCTCCATTAAAAAGAGAGAGAAGAGTCTGCAGTTGGTCATTATTTTGCCCACATGTTCTTACTTTCTGTTCACTTTTCTCTTTTTTTTCTTTATCTAGTTAATGGTCATTATTTTGCCCGTATGTTGTTTTTTTTCTGTTGACTCTCTCTGTCTCTCCCTTTCTCTCTTTCCTTCTTTCTGTCTCTCTCTCTCTTCCCATACACCCCATGACCATAGCAAGATTTTTCTTCTGTTAACCTGTGAGTAACCACCCTAAATCACTTTCAGTCAGTATAGTTGACTCCAGTTAAAATTCCAAAGGTAAGCACCTGTCTACAAACTGGCCAGTTGGCATATCCAACTGTATTTAACACAATGATTAGTTCAGAGGTGTGACCTAAGCAGTCCTAAGGAACTTTTGCTGGGACTATGTAGACGAGGCATTCTCTTTTTACGAGGATGGCTAAGCAGGTAGGATGTAAAGGAGGGGCTTCTGATGGTTTCCGTGCTTCTTGTAAGCTTACCTCAGCAGAAAGCAGAGCCAAGAGATGGGCCAGAAAGATTTGTAGTAACCCCATTTGAGCATCTGTATCCAAATATGTCTGAAATTGTAACTGTTCTACTTACAGGAAAGAATAAATCCCCCCCAACCATTTTGTATTGAATGTTGTCATTTAGAAGATTTAGAAGTAAAGACTTAGTCAATGGGTATTTATATTCTGATTAAGTTGCTTTAACCAGAGATTAAAAAATATTATTTCCCTCCTCGCTTTCTAAGAAGGGAAAATTTTAAACATATAGAAGAAAGAAACAATAGCAAGTTGATTTCCATATGTTCTCTACTGAGAGTTTAACAATTAACTATCTTTGCTGTACCACCTGGAAGTATATTTTTGAC
>NC_048234.1:32292372-32298904 GCF_002007445.2 Ailuropoda melanoleuca
CATGATCTCTGGATTGAGCCCTGTGTTGGGTTCCGTGCCCAGTGGGGAGTCTGCTTGAGATTCTCTCTCTCCCCCTCTCTCTGCCCCTCTCCCAGCTCTCTCTCTGCCCCTCTCCCAGCTCTCTCTCTCTCAAATAAATCTTAAAAAAGACTGTCTTAAAACTTCATAGGGATGTGATATTATAGGTGATAATGGTGGTATGTTGTTCCCATTGCTCGCATAAGGTCAGGTTGCTTAAAATTAGTGATGCTGAACTTGACTATTTGCTTGAGCTTTTGATTGCTAGATCTCTCATTATATAGGTACAATTTTTTGTATCCATTATGCTTAGTAATCTGTGTGGCTGTGNTCCCTCTCTCTGCCCCTCTCCCAGCTCTCTCTCTCTCAAATAAATCTTAAAAAAGACTGTCTTAAAACTTCATAGGGATGTGATATTATAGGTGATAATGGTGGTATGTTGTTCCCATTGCTCGCATAAGGTCAGGTTGCTTAAAATTAGTGATGCTGAACTTGACTATTTGCTTGAGCTTTTGATTGCTAGATCTCTCATTATATAGGTACAATTTTTTGTATCCATTATGCTTAGTAATCTGTGTGGCTGTGAGGTCATACTTTAGCACACAACAATCCTGTAAGACTTCCACATTTATTTGTTGGCTTGGTTCTGAAAAGAAGAGTTACTTCCTTTTCTCCCTCCCTCCCTTCGAAATTTCCCTTCCTCTCTCCTTTTTCTTTTTCTTTTTTTTTCTTTCCTTTTCATTTTTCTCTTCCTCTCTTTCTTTCCTTCCTTTCTTTCCTCCCTTCTTTCTTTCCTTCTGTCTCTCTCTTCTCCCCACTTGAGAGTTGGTACAGTGTTGACAGATTTGTTTGGTTTTGTTTTTATTGGAATGTCTTTATTTTTATCTCTCTGAATGCTATTTTCAATGGGTTTTGAATTCCAGGAAGGCAGTTCTTGGTTTTAGAACTTTAAAGATACCATTAAACACACACACACACACACACACACACACACACACACACACACCAAAAAAAACCCCATTCCATTATCTTCAGACTTGTATTGTTTCTGTTGAGAAGTCAGTTAACAGTCTTATTGCTTCTCTGAATGTAAAGTACCTTTTATCTTTGCTTTTAAAATCCTTTTGTTGTCCTTTATTTTTAAATTGNCTTTTCCTTTTCATTTTTCTCTTCCTCTCTTTCTTTCCTTCCTTTCTTTCCTTCCTTCTTTCTTTCCTTCTGTCTCTCTCTTCTCCCCACTTGAGAGTTGGTGCAGTGTTGACAGATTGTTTGGTTTTGTTTTTATTGGAATGTCTTTATTTTTATCTCTCTGAATGCTGTTTTCAATGGGTTTTGAATTCCAGGCAGGCAGTTCTTGGTTTTAGAACTTTAAAGATACCATTAAACACACACACACACACACCAAAAAAAAACCCCATTCCATTATCTTCAGACTTGTATTGTTTCTGTTGAGAAGTCAGTTAACAGTCTTACTGCTTCTCTGAATGTAAAGTACCTTTTATCTTTGCTTTTAAAATCCTTTTGTTGTCCTTTATTTTTAAATTGTTTTACCATGATGCACATAGGTCTGGTTTTTCTTATAAGGCATGACAAGAATTGTGGATGTCTCCACCTAGAATTACTGAAATCTTACCACATCACTCTTTGTTTTAACTCTTCTAGTTTTACCAGATAACTTATCTTGCTAGCAGTATAGCAGTTATCTTGTTACTCTTGTCACTCGGTAATTGAAAAATAACAAAAGCCCACAGAAAAATTTTAATTGAAAGGTGGAAACTATTATGAAGATCATCTTGTAGTACAGGGTGCTGCTGGTCCTCAGGAACAAGCTAGAACCAGGAACTTAAATCCTATATAAGAATTTCTTATATCTTTACTTTTCCCATACAGGTATNGAATTTCTTACATCTTTACTTTTCCCATACAGGTATTGCTTTTCCTTTTCATACTTTTTTTTTCTTTCACTGCAGACTTGAATCTATCCATGTGTACTTAGCAGAAAAAAAGTGCTTATGGTTTCTAAGTTTATGTCTTCTCTGATCAAGAAACCAACCAAACCATGTCTATGATATTGTATGCCTAATTCCTTCCCTAAGAAGAAATTCATTGCCCCAGTGGTGTGAANGCTGCTGGTCCTCAGGAACAAGCTAGAACCAGGAACTTAAATCCTATATAAGAATTTCTTACATCTTTACTTTTCCCATACAGGTATTGCTTTTCCTTTTCATACTTTTTTTTTCTTTCACTGCAGACTTGAATCTATCCATGTGTACTTAGCAGAAAAAAAGTGCTTATGGTTTCTAAGTTTATGTCTTCTCTGATCAAGAAACCAACCAAACCATGTCTATGATATTGTATGCCTAATTCCTTCCCTAAGAAGAAATTCATTGCCCCAGTGGTGTGAAAGGTAAACCAGGTTCAACCAATTGGCTAAACCCAGGTTAGGCAGGCATTTTAAGGGCATGGCTTCTGAGAGGCCAGTGTTGTAATCATATGTATTGAGGAGGAGAATTTGGATAGACAAGTCAGTAAGTGCTGGCTACATCTTTCCATCCTCCATTGAATCTAGTCCCTGTATTGCTTACTTTGTAGAAAATGAGTTTTCTAAAATATAAAACTTTCCTCTATGTAGGCCAGCTAGGAGTCATCTTAAATACTACCACATTTTAGAAACTCAAGATACTTTTTACCTTACTGTAGGATCCTGGTATCCATAGGAATCTTCTTTTGGAAAGCCAACCTTAAGCTGCACTTCCCCATATCCAAGGTATTGCCCTAGGCTATATCATTCTCGTTCAGCATTTTTGTTTTTTAAAACTATGCCCTGCCTTTCTAGGTGCAAGATCCCTGGGTGTCTGATGAGTTCTGTCACATTTGACAGTGTTTTATGTTATGTTAAATAATTCTTTTATACCATCTTCCTTTTATCTGATGTTGCAGAAGGCAGCCCTCTGGTTCTTTTGTTGTTTTACCTTTGGTTATCAGAGTAACTGGCAAAAAAAAAAAAAAAAAAAAAAAAAAAAGCATATCACAGGAATGAATCGTCTTCATCAAGGAAGGAAAATCCCACATAGATTTGATATCTCAGAGCAATGTATTTAGCATCATTTATATAACAATGAAGTATATCCTTAAAACTCAACAACTACTTAGATGTTCTTGAAGTTAAAAAATTTTAATTTACTTAAGGATCTGAAAATATCAACCTTCATTTAAAAATGTATTTGACGTCTTTTTCCTTTTGTTTCTTTTGCTTTTCCTGTATACCTCAATGTGTGTGTCTTTGTGGGTACACATATATATTTTAAGTCTGATATCTAAAGGAAAACCCTTTTCCTCAAATTTAAGGGGATGTGCAATTTTCTTCTCAAGAAGCCAACGATAGCAACAGCATTACCAGCAGCATTGAATGATTCTTTCAAGAGATTTTTCTATTCCTTATCCCTAACACTGAGAAAGTCCTTAGGAAGCCATAGTTTTTGCTAAGAGAAATGCTTACATTTTTGAGACCAGGCTTCAAACAAACTTGTGAATTCATCACATTTCAACAACAACGGCATACCAGAGATATGATTACTGTAATTGGAAAAGAGGGTCATCATAGTTCAGCTTTGTCTAAGGATAGTGGTATAGTTAACAACATCTATGAGAAGCTGTGTTACTGAACAGCCAGGTGATAATAACCTATTTCCAAAAGAGTCTGTTCTGGTACATGATTTTCAGTTATAATAATGTGTGCTGGTATGTCCTAATGAACTTGGTGAGGCATGTTCAAATGGCCCAATCTTGTTGGCTCCCTAACAGCTGCTCAGAGTTGCTGAGGGGCCGGCCTGGTTTTGTTTCCAGGCTCCTCAATACCATTCACCAAGGAAGCATTCACCAAGCATTATGAATGGTGCCTTGCTCCTCTGAGCAGTTTAGAAAACAAGGTGCCTGGACCAGCCCCTCCTGTGTATGTGTGTGTGTATGTGTATATATATATATATATATATACATATATACATATATATATATATACTCCTGCTCTGTCAGCCTTCAAGCTCATTACAACATAGGGCGTAGGTGGTGGGTGTGGCCTCATTTCAAAGGAGAGCTACTGATGATGTGACATACTCCAGTCTGCATGGATTCTGTTTCAATGTCACCATTTAAGAAGATTAGTTTTTTTGTTTGTTTGTTTGTTTTTCATTAAGCACTCTGTAACATAGATCCAGGATCAAAACGAACAGAGTTCATTTATAAGTTTCCTAGGGCTGCCATGACAGCCACTAACTTGGTGGCTGGAAACAACGGAAATGTATTCTTTTACAGTTCTGGAGACTGTAAGTCCAAAATCAAGGTGTCAGCAGGTTTGGTTCCCTTTGGAGTCTCTGAGAAAGAATGTGTGCCATGTCTTTCTCCTACCTACTGGTGTTGACTTGCAATTCTTCTCATCCCATGTAGCTGTATCACTCCAATCTCTGCCTCCAACATCCCATGACTTCTCTGTGTATCTTTCCCTCTGAGTGTCTGTCCTCTTCTGAAGTCATCACTGATTGAATTTATTGCCCATCCTAGTCTAGTGTGTCCTCATCTTAACATATGTTAATTACATCTGCAAAGGTTATTTCCAAAAAAGGTCAACATTCATAGGTACTGGGGGTTAGGTCTTGAACATATCTTTTGAGGGCGCACAGTTCAACCCATTATAGTTGGTTTCTGCTGTGCAACCTTGTTTAACTCACATGACTTGTTTCTTCCCCCATTTCATTACTAAAATCTAAATTGATCATTGAATAGAACTCTAAAAAGTGTTATCACCATTTAACAAGAACCATCTTGCTTAATAAAAACCAACAATACTAATTAGTTCCAAAAATTTCACCCAGGTAGCTGCATGAAGATGTTAGGGAAAAACCATCTAAGACAATACTTAATGGGTAACATTGATAATTCCACTGGACAATGTTCTTAGCTATTTCATATATTGAAATTTAATTCAAGAAACAGGTCTTTGATCCCCACTGAGGGCAAACAACAGTATTAAGATCTGGGGGTAAACAGATAAGATGTACGTCTTGATTTCAACCTTTATTGGTGATACAGAACAATAGGTAACTGATCGTTTTTGAATTATTTATTGTTTTGAATTACTAATCCAGTCCTTCTAAGAGAAAATATCTTGATGGCCACTCTGATCATACAGTTACGCCTCTGAGATATCTCTGTTCTAAGCTTAGTTTGGAAACATCCAGTGTGGATCAGATTTTTCACTTCTTTCTTTTGCAGGTATCTTGGTCTGTGTGTCATCATTCTGCATGACCTTCCCCTTGTGACTTTGATAATTCCTTTCTTTTTAGTTGGGGCACCAGATGCTCAGCCCAGTATGTTTTGAATTCCCATAGAAAAATGCCAGTCCAATAAAAAGGAGAGATCCTTTCTGTCCCTCACATACATGTGTACTTGACTTTCAGCTCCTTTGCTCAGCACATTTATATGCTTTTTTAGCAATGTGGCTAATGTCCTTACACCTAACCAATCAATTTGTTACTGTGGGAGTAAAGTGTGTGTGTGTGTGTGTTTGTGTCTGTTATTGGGTGGGGGGAGATTGAAATCCCTTACTTTAAGATCCCAGTTATTGGGGCGCCTTGGTGGCTCAGTTGTGAAGTGTCTGCCTTTGGCCCAGGGCATGATCCCAGGGTCCTGGGATTGAGCCCCGCATAGAGCTCCCTGCTCCTCTGGGAGCCTGCTTCTTCCTCTCCCATTCCCCCTGCTTGTGTTCCTTGTCTCGCTGACTGGGTCTCTCTCAAATAAATAAATAAAATCTTTAAAAAAAAATCCAAATTATTGACCATGTAGTATTTCATTCATGAATATTCATGGTTTAAAATGATCATTATCCTATTGCTGGGCCCATATACTGTTTTCAGTTTTCCCCATTTGACAGCTTCTGTTTTACCCTCATATATTGTAAAAAGATTGATTCATTCCAGGTGGGTTTCAACCTCCATCTAGTTGTCCTTGCTGTCCTTCTCCCTGGAATTGTCTGTCGTCTTCTGTTCTTCATATGGCTATTATGGTTGTCCTGAGAATGAGCTTCCCACGTCTTCTACCTCTGGTGTGACTGACTGAGGCCCCTTGAAGGTTGCTGTGCTTGGAAATCTATCAGTGATTTTGTATCAAGGACTTCCTCCCGGGGCTGCTTCCTCGGGTTCAGTGGTTGAGTGTTGTGAAGATTGAGTGTTGTCAGGATACGTGGGGAGCCTTATTCATAGGAGACATGGGCCTTTTTGTCTGCCAACTTTAGCTCCAGAAGTCCATGGCAGCTTGGCTGAACCTTTATAACATTGCACAGGAGCCCAGGACTCTTCTAATTAACCTTCTCTCCCTCTTCCTATCACTTGGGGTCAGACTTACACGATGGTCTCATGACCGTGTTAGCCTTCTCCCTCCTTTCAACACAGGAATTTTTCCCAATCAAATCTTTACACCTTGAATCCTGTCTTGGAATCTGCTTCTTAGAGGACCTGTACTA
>NC_048234.1:32305053-32325692 GCF_002007445.2 Ailuropoda melanoleuca
TCTGTTCTAAGCTTAGTTTGGAAACATCCAGTGTGGATCAGATTTTTCACTTCTTTCTTTTGCAGGTATCTTGGTCTGTGTCATCATTCTGCATGACCTTCCCCTTGTGACTTTGATAATTCCTTTCTTTTTAGTTGGGGCACCAGATGCTCAGCCCAGTATGTTTTGAATTCCCATAGAAAAATGCCAGTCCAATAAAAAGGAGAGATCCTTTCTGTCCCTCACATACATGTGTACTTGACTTTGCTCCTTTGCTCAGCACATTTATATGCTTTTTTAGCAATGTGGCTAATGTCCTTACACCTAACCAATCAATTTGTTACTGTGGGAGTAAAGTGTGTGTGTGTGTGTGTTTGTGTCTGTTATTGGGTGGGGGGAGATTGAAATCCCTTACTTTAAGATCCCAGTTATTGGGGCGCCTTGGTGGCTCAGTTGTGAAGTGTCTGCCTTTGGCCCAGGGCATGATCCCAGGGTCCTGGGATTGAGCCCCGCATAGAGCTCCCTGTCCTCTGGGAGCCTGCTTCTTCCTCTCCCATTCCCCCTGCTTGTGTTCTTTGTCTCGCTGACTGGGTCTCTCTCAAATAAATAAATAAAATCTTTAAAAAAAATCCAAATTATTGACCATGTAGTATTTCATTCATGAATATGCATGGTTTAAAATGATCATTATCCTATTGCTGGGCCCATATACTGTTTTCAGTTTTCCCCATTTGACAGCTTCTGTTTACCCTCATATATTGTAAAAAGATTGATTCATTCCAGGTGGGTTTCAACCTCCATCTAGTTGTCCTTGCTGTCCTTCTCCCTGGAATTGTCTGTCGTCTTCTGTTCTTCATATGGCTATTATGGTTGTCCTGAGAATGAGCTTCCCACGTCTTCTACCTCTGGTGTGACTGACTGAGGCCCCTTGAAGGTTGCTGTGCTTGGAAATCTATCAGTGATTTTGTATCAAGGACTTCCTCCCGGGGCTGCTTCCTCGGGTTCAGTGGTTGAGTGTTGTGAAGATTGAGTGTTGTCAGGATACGTGGGGAGCCTTATTCATAGGAGACATGGGCCTTTTTGTCTGCCAACTTTAGCTCCAGAAGTCCATGGCAGCTTGGCTGAACCTTTATAACATTGCACAGGAGCCCAGGACTCTTCTAATTAACCTTCTCTCCCTCTTCCTATCACTTGGGGTCAGACTTACACGATGGTCTCATGACCGTGTTAGCCTTCTCCCTCCTTTCAACACAGGAATTTTTCCCAATCAAATCTTTACACCTTGAATCCTGTCTTGGAATCTGCTTCTTAGAGGACCTGTACTAACACGCCTGACTCTCTCTTCCTTACTGTTTGGTCAGATGTCTGCCCATACATGGCCTTCACTACTGTAGCCCCTTTCCTAGTTATTATTTAGCACATCTGCCTGCTGTTTTATTTCCTGTATAGCAGTGGTTACAATGCCTAAACACTTACTTATTTGGTTACTGCTTACCTATTTCCTCTAGTGGAATATAGCTGTCCTTTGGGCGGGGACATGATCAGCCCCAGCATTTAACTGTATTCCTGGTACATGATATATGCCTAACAGATACTGTTGAATTAAGGAATGGATTCTGATAGCTTTCCAAGAAGGGGGTGGGAGTTTTGAAGAGGGAATCTATCAGTAGTAATTAGGGAAGCTGGCATGTTTTGTAAGAGGGCAAGACTAAACAAGATATTATTAGGCAGTTGAAGGCATTACATGGATCCTGGTCTCCTGGGGGTAACGAGGTGAAAGAGATGATACATTGACTTACGTCCTTAATTCTCTGGAACAGCTCCATTTCTGTCCTGTCAACTGTCTAAGTGAACTCATCCTTGTCAGGGCATGTGTTCTGAAAAATGATGGCCCAAGTGACGAAGAAGGGCATCAGTGTAGTGTCAAAGGCAAGCTTTGTTTTAATTTACCATGGTGCTTCCGTCCGGCCCACCTGGTTTCCCTCCCTCATGATGTGCAGGAAAGGCTTGGATCTTCATTTGCTCCAGTGACAAGGGCAGACCCGGAATTAGATGTAGGGGGCAAGTTGCTGTTGTACATTCTCTTCGGCGGCTGTTCTAGTGATGGTAGCGTGTGCTACATTTAAAATTCTCTAGCCTCATTTTAGCCAGAGGACTCTTTCTGTCATTTAAAGTTTTTCTCCTCACCTTAAGTGGTAATGCTCTATACAACAAGAGGACTTGGCATTTTGGCCTCAGAGAATGTGGGATTTAGGTGTGAGGCTGCTGGCTAATTAGTCCTGGAGTCAAATTCGCATGTCTGGCCATATTGGAAAATATATGACAACTGGCAGAAAAATAAAAAACTACTCCTGAGTGCTCAGAAGTTGTGGCATTCTTGAGGAAAGTTGACCTAAAATTAATCGAAAGTTTTCTTCATGTGGGGATCTGAGGCTCAGTTTTGGCTCTCAGGATAGAGGAGTTTGTGTGCTGTGAATAACCAATAATGGATCCCATTTTTGTCTTAGATTCTGCTGGACTAACATTATTCTCTTCAGGTAGATTCTTAAAGGTAATAAGCCCATTAGCTACCCATTCTTTTGGCCCCAAATTACCACTTTCATATGTGCCGCATATCCATGTGGGTACCAGTGCATCAAGAAATTACTGCATTTGCTCCTATTTGATAGATTGCGTTAACCCAAGCCTATAAAAGTTAATGAAAATAAAATGAAGATCCACATATATGTAAATCAAGATCCAGATAGACCAACCAGAGGAAGAACTGGAACCAGAGGGAGAAATGTGCTATTAGCTGTGCAGTGCCATCAGAGGGGAAGTATCCCTTTGCACGGGGTCCAGGTGAGAATGGTAAGTTTCAGAGAAGGCAGCATTAGCCTGCCTTGACAGTAAGGGTAGAGACAGAAAGACAGGAGCCCTGCCAGGTATTTGTGAAGTAAAAGTTCCCCCTTTCTTTTAAAACACAATAGCTTGTGTAATTTTGTCACATGCCTCTGTTGCTCTCACCCCTTACTTTGTGCTGAAGTGCTCACTAGAGCATTCACAGGAGCAATTCTCCCTCCCACCCTGACACCTGCCATGGAAAATGCTGCATTATTCATCGGTGAGCTAATGGCAGGTGATGAGATCTTTTCATGCTACATCCCTCTCAGTAGGTGTTTATCACTCTGTTCACCAGCAGCCCTGCTATTACCGAGGGGCCAGAAGAACCCTACACACTCGCTTGCAAGGTAATGGGAAACGTGCTCAGCTTTCTGGGCTCACAAGTGCAGATGAAGGTTATCACCAGGGCAGCTGCGAAGCCCAGGGCGGGAGGAAGGTGGTCACTCTAAGCGAACAGCTTAATTTTGGAAATCCATACAAATCATGTCAGAGCCATGATAATCCATCTTCTTTAGCTCCCAGCCTTTCAGCAGTCACTGCGCTGTAATAATTTCCCCCGATTCACCTGTGATCTCTATAAATAACCGGAGTGAGGGAGGAACGGAGAGGAGGAAAGAGATGAGTTTGGCTTAGTGTCTGATGAGCATGCCAGTGAGGAATTTATCTATGTCTAGTAAGCAAGATGCAGCCTGCTCCGAGAGTGGGTGGGGTGTGGCCACGCACAGGAAGCTAGCAGGGGGACAGCCATGCGACCGTCGCTCAGTGCTCTGGTGTCATTTGGAACCAGCCTGATAAGAGAGGTAGTGGTGCTACTGATTTATCTGAAGGCTGCGACAAAAAAATTATGGAACAATACCATGTCAGCATGTGGGAGGAATAAAAGAAGGGGGACTATTTTATCTTCAAGTCCTTAATTCCGTGCAGGAGCACACGTTATGAGAGGTTTCTTTGCCGTACCAGATGCGCCATGATAACCATCAATTGCTTCTAACTTTTTTATTCCTTTCTTTTCCATCCTGATGGAAGAGTATTTATTTATTTATTTAGTCGTCGTTGTTAGGAATAGCAGGACTTGGGAGTTTTCATTCTGGGTTACAGGGCTGTTAAGTAAAAAAATCTACCTACGAAAAAGGCATTATGGTCAAGGCAGCCTGGTAGGGAGGTGATCAAATTTTTGTTCTCCCAGCTCACGATGGCTGATTTCATAGTTCTTCCAGATGGCTGCTCTTTCTGAAACCAGGGACTCCCGTTGGTTTCTCTCTTTCACCTTATAGGCAGTGCAGTGTAGTGGAGGACAGAGGGTATGGACCTACAGTGGGAAAGATTTGGGTTTTAGTTATAGATCAACTATTGAGTGGCTATGGGAGTTTAAACTTTTTGAGCCTTGCTTTTATTACCTGTATAATGTGTAAAACAACAAGTCTGGGGTTACTGTGAAAACTAAATACCCACCATTTAATAAGTCCTTAGCAATGGCTAACTCCTTCCATTCTTTCTGTCTTAAAGTGAATTTATTTTTCCTCTTACACAGCCAAAGAAGATTTCTTTAGATAAGTTGACAAATCTTCTTCCATGAGGTGAACAAGTGGAAACGCTTTAATAAATGTTTTAGATTGGCCCTTGGTTGGCAGGTTAATGGTTAAAGAAACTGATATACATCTGTACCCTGGAATATTATTCAGCAATAAGGAGAAAACTATTGATACACACAAGGTGTATGTATCTCCAAGAGAATTATGCGGAGTGAAAAAAGCTAATCCCAAAAGTTTACGTATTTTGCCTTTGAAGAAGATACTGAATAAGAAGCAGGGAGGGCACTAGAGGGGATGGGCGCTGGCATCAGACTGGTATGGCTACGAAAACTGGGTCCTGCCTCTTCCTAGTTGTCTGATCTTGGATAAAAGCTACTTATCTTTTCTGGGCCTTAGTGTTCTCATGTGCATATTGGGCATAATAACACCCATCTTGTATGTGTTGCTGTGGTCATTAAGTGAGAATGTGTATGTAAATATTATTGTTAACTGATTGACCATATAAGAATAATCACAAACACTTAATTTACGCCACATACCCCCTTTCTTAAAGACATTAAGTGAGGCTTGTTCAGTAACTTCCCGAGTTTGCTGATTGTGTCTGAAAATAGTACTCTTCACAGAAATGGCTGTGATGTCAGCATCCACACTTGAAAGGAACTTCAGTAAAATTTCAGAATGCCCTATCAATGAGTTATGGAAAGAGCTCCTTAATTGCTCTCTATAATATGATGTTCAAATGAATATCTGGCCGTTGGGACATGAATAAATCTTTAGTATTGTGTGTCATCAGTTACACAGTGGGTTGTAACAGTTCTAGGACCACCTGCATATTTACATGCTTGAGCACGTGCCTACAGATGAAACAGAAGAGTGAGTATTATAGACTGTAGTCATTCACTCACAATTTCTGATGGTGAATTACCCTCTCTCCATTTCCTGTTGGTCTAGGTAGTTACTCTTTCCTGCCTGGTGGGCTGGAAGATAATTATGGGAGTTCAAGCTCCAAAGTCTAGTTCTATCAAATTTATATTTTAGCATTATAAAGTAGAGCATTTACAGTATAAAAAAAAATGCCCCACTATTTTCAAAGCTACTGTGACCACAGCAGAATGTGTACTTTCAGAGACATGGAGAAGAGAGTAATAACAGTGAGTGCCGTGATGCTGTATGGACAGATGTGCGGTCGGATCGACTCTGACTGCAGGGCACCCAGCACGTGTGAGCGGAGGGCCAGACAGCTAGAGCAGGAGGTGCAAAGACAGGTGCAGATCTGATTTTGTTCCTTATACCTTTATTAACCATCTGTGTATTTTTGGGCAAGTGACATGATCTCTGAGCATATGACTTGTCAGCAGTAAAGTGTTGAGGGTGTGGGATTCTGGAGTCACAGAGATGGAGTTTAAATCCTTGTNGAATCCTTGTTCTTTTGAACCTCAGTGGCCTCAGGTGTAAAATGGGGATGATGATAGGGTTTATTGCGTAAGAGATTACGAGGATTAAATGAAGTAGTATATTTAAGTACTAGTAAAGTTCTGCGCATATAATAATGCACATTAAATGTAAGCTGCTCGTTTAAGTGCCCCGTTGAATCAGAGAGAAAAAAAATCCCTGGACAGATCAGTACTGTGGAGAAAGTAGTTTCTGTGCCCCAATACATTTTCCCCTCTACCGCGTAGGCAGAATAATGACTCCTAGAAAATGTTCCAAAATTTCTAGAACATATAAATATATCATGTTACAAGGAAAAGGACTTTGCAGTTGTAATTAAAGGGTATAGACTTAGGAGAAGATGATCCTGAATTATTCCCGTGGGCACAGCCTAATTACATGAGCCTTTAAAAGCAGAGAACTTTCTTCGGCTGGAAGTTGGAGGTTCAGCAGAGGGGAAAGTTGGAGAGTTTCTAAGCATCAGAAGGGTTTGATATGCCATTGCTGGCTCTGAGAGCAGGGCCCATGTGCAGGGACTGCAGAGATGCCTCTAGGAGCTAAGGGCAGCTCCAGCTCATAGGATTTCAGTACTAAAACCATAAGAACTTGAATGAGCTGGGAAGCAGATTCTTACCAGAACCTAGCTGGCTGACACCTTAATTTCTGCCTTGTGAAATCTGGATTAGAGAAACCAGTTGAGCCTGCTCAAACTTCTGACCTATGGGACTGTGTGGTAATAAATTTGTGTTGTTTTTAGTCACGATGTTTGTGGTTGTTATGGCGGTGAAAGAAAACTAACACATTATTGGACCCTCTTAACATGTCTTGTTGATCTGAAGATCTCATCGAGTAATTCTTTCAATTTTAAGCAACTGACTTTGAGCTTTCTTGAATGGAAAAGAAAGGAATTAATTGTATTTAATTTTTATTTTATCGAGTGGGTATAATAGGTTACAGACAGGTTAAGGGGATGGCAGGTTGAGAAGTGTGGGAATGTTGTAATGGCACTTAGGAGATGCTTTGTTCCAACTACCTGAAAAATACCACATTCTCTGTAGATTTTGTGTTTTCAGGTGTCTTCAATAAGTAGGGTTGCAATCTATTAAAAGCAGTCACAACTTGCAGGACCCCAGACTCAAATCTGAAGGATAAAAGTTGAATTTATTTCTTGCCGGTCAAGAGGGACCTGTGACTGGCAATGCTCCTCCTTGAAGAAAGCAAAAGTCAGGGTTTATGAAGAGTTTGGGGTAAGCATTGGGTTTGTAAGGTTAAATTGGAATGAGGCAGCATTGTGCTTGGTGAAGTAATTAATTAGATTAACACTAGTGACTAATTGACTAGGGTTTGGCAGTAGGCAGTGCAGTGATGGTTCACTGAGTGGGTGATTTAACGAAAGGGTTTGGCGTTTCAGGCATGAGTGCAGAGTTCTTTTTTAAATTCTCATAAGGGTTCCGATCTTGCCTTCAAAGCTCTTTCTTCCACTGTTTATAATAGTCACTGGAGACTTCCATTATATAAGAAATCTAAAGCTAATCCTTTTCATATTTTAGCTTGTAGATGAGGTTCGACATATAAAAGAATTTTGAGCCTTTACTATATGATAGGGACTTTGCTTTCCAGCGGCATTTATCATCTGGGTCTGGCAGGGGCATCAGAATTGAGCGAAGTGAGTGTAAACAAGAATGGCAAGAGCTATGAGAGAAGCCTGTATACCATAGTGTGGACATGATGGAGAGAATGCTCAATTGTACCTGTGGCTTCCTAACCTCGTTCTTTACTTAAGTCTTAAAAGATAGGCCAACATGTATGCAGCCATGAGTTCAGTTGAGGGATTCTGGACAGAGGGAAGTGTATGTGGAAAGGTAGAGGACTGTTAAAAGCCATGCTTTTTAGGGGACCATGAGCAATTTCATGTGCACCATGGGGCGATTTGTTTTTCTCCTTCTCCCACCCTTCCCTTTCTCCCTGGCTTCCCCAGGTCCTGCTGTGAACTGAAGTCAGGTTAACAGACCCCTTTGGGAGTGCAACTGAACTTGGCAAAAGACAACATTTTTAACATAGTAACTGTGCTGGAGGTATGAAGAAGAAAGATCTAATTGTTTCTAAGATATTTAACCTTGAAACTAGTTCATAAGAAGAGCCTCCTACCTTCTCTGTCCACAGGATTGGAAGCAACTACCCACTTCTGGGTCCCAGCTGGCTCAGAAGAAGGAAGTAAATGCTGACAGCCTCTCCTGAGACCCGGAGATAAAATAAGTGAAGTGGGGTGGGGAGAGGAAAGAATTTACAAGGACGAAGGGGCTGTGTTGAAGAGGGACAAGAGAGTGGGTACAGGATAGGTTAGGATGGTTTAGGTGATAGGTCTGGCTTTCAACAGGAAAGGGAATCTGTTAACTCATTTGGTAAATAACCCAAATATCCACAATGTCCTCAGGAATGAAGCCCCATTTTGTGTGTGTGTGTGTGTGTGTGTGTGCGCACACGCGTGCATTTGCATGTGTGGTTCTCTGAGTATTCTGCGTCACTCTCTCTGCCCATGTTTATATTGAATTTCTCCTCTGTCTGACTTTATGGTAGTGGCAGAGTAGCTGCTAGCAACTACAGGCTATAAGTTTCCTTCATAGCCAAGGGAAGTAACAGAATGTCTTCCCACATTCTTCAAAGTCCAGAGCTTTATTATGATCGGAGCATCTTAGATCATGTGCCTGCCTCTGAAGCAATACTAGGGGCTGGGACAATGCTCTGAGCTTGGATTAAGGCCAGTTTATGTACCCGTCCCTGGACCATTGACTGTGGCCAGAGGGATGCCATGGCCTCGCTTGGTTTAGACCAATCAGAGCCCTTGGAGTCAGTCCGGCCCAGGCTTCAAAGTTTTTTCTCAACAGGAGAAGGGAGAAATTGGAGAATTGAAGAAATATTCTCCAATAGAAAATATTCTGGGGAGGCAAGCATAAAGTGCACTGCATGTGACCTTCTGTCATACCCTAAATTCTACGCTGAAGACCTCAGGCCTTTTGAAAGGCTTGGCTTTCCTCTCCCATAAGGCCTGGGACATAAAAGACTGAAGCCTAAACTGAACACTTGCTTGTACTGCTGACTTCATGTGACCAGAGTGTGTTCTTTAAATTCTGGACCGTGTCACCCCACCCTTTACCCTGGCGCTGGAATTACAGCCAAGTCATGGAAGGAAAGGGGACCAGATGAAGGAATTTAACATTTCTCCTGAGGAATTTTAGAATTAGCCTAGAAGAATTAGGTAAGAAGGTTTATAATGAGGCCTGTAGTTTGGAAGGGCAACACGAATTACTTGAATGGAGAATGAATAGAAGAGACTGAAATCTGAGTGAGGCTTGGGCTGTTTGAGGCAAGAAGAGCAATGATGATGGAGGTGAAGGTCCTACTAAGAAGATTTAAGGAGGAATCTAAGGATTTAATAAATGAATCAAGAGTGCGCGGCGGTGAGAGCGTTTGGTGAGAGAAAATGGAGAGTCTCTGAGGAGTGGCTGTGAGCGTCATGGCGCCTTTTTCTGAAAGGATAAGAATAATTACAAAATACTCATATCCTGGCACAGGCTAGGAAAGTAATAATGATTGTTTTTTCCTTTTTGTTTCCTTATGGTGAAAGTGCATAGTAAGAGGTCATAGAATAAAGACAGTTTGCAGAGGTCTGAAATTCCATTTCCTTTCATCTGCTGAATTTCCGGCCATCAGTGAATACAGAGGCTGTGTATTCTTTCTTCCTTAGATGAGGGACTCTCTGAAGAGTGCTGTTCCCTTCTATGTTGCTCATGTTAGTAGAAGTGTTAGTTGTTGAGGGGAGGTTTAATAACTGAAAAGTAAAGGGATATTGTTGAAAACATAGGTTTCATATTATGGAAAAATTCCAATATTCCTAGTAAGTCATTCTGAGTCTTCAGAGTGAACTCTCTCAAGGTTAGAAATTTTAAAGATTAATCATTGAGGGAGACTGGCTATCATTCTTTTTTTCCTTAATGGTTTTGAATGAATCATGATAGATGGAATTGAAACATAAAAATTTAGACTGAATCAGGCAGGCTTGGATTTAGAAGTCTCTTTGCTCAGTAAAGAATGTGAGTTTCATCACATTGCTAGCAAAGGGCAAGATAAACTGATTATTAAACAAATTTGTGCTACCTCATTGTCAGGATGTAATGTGGGTTTCCCACTGTTAACCCTGATGGGCAGTATGGCCGTTAAAGTCATTTGTTATTTTTTTATATGGACAATTGGAATCTTGTCGGTTGAACAAAGGTGTCTCATTGCCTTATAACTCAAGACAGAAACACTTTGCTGAGAAGATTCATTTGGAAAAGCTTGGCATATATAATTGACCTCCAGCTCCTGTTTGGTTTCATTACGATAGCACAAGAAGTAAACCTAAGGGCATGAGCTAGATTGTCTAGGATATATTTATTGCTTTTTCTGTACAGTGAAATTCCAGAACAGAGAGAAGGATTTATAAAGTAACTGTTCTCCTCACACGTGTGTGTTGAGTGGCCTTCTACCACCAACTTCATTTTCTGCCTCAGGTTGCTTGGGTCTGAGAAGACTCTACAGACCTGCCAAGTCCTAGTGCCTAAACCTCTAGATCTCGTTTCCTCAATAGCAGTGGAATAACAATACATTCCCTACCAGCCTAGCAAAGTTCTCATGAAGATTAAATGCTGGTATTTGTTAAGTATGAAGTGTCTACAATTTCCGACTTTGTAATTGCTGCCCTCCCCACCCTGCCCCCCGCCACTTGCTGTCACAATGAAGCCCAGACTAGTTGGCATGGGAAATAAGGCTTCCTATGGTCTGATCTTGCTTTTCTGTCCAACTCCTCTCCTTCCATCCACCCCCACTGCCTATACCTTCTACTCTACACACCAGATATAAGGTCATGGTGGTCTACTTAAGGTTTCCAAAGATACTTCTATCTCATACTCCTGGGTGTTTTTTCATCTCGCCCTCTCTACCTAAAATGCTTGCTGTCTGGAGGCATTCTAGGCGCTCTCCAGGTTTCTAGACCTTTCACCCCATCTTCTAGAAGTCATGTTGGACTCAAGGCAGATGTTGGCAGTAAGGCTTTGAGTGTTGAGGGGAAGACTGAGGAAGGTTTCTGAAGCTCCCTATTTTTCTTGATGATGGATATAGAAAGCACAGGGAGTCAGTGCTGGCTCTGATTTTTATAGATGGGGCATCTGAGTCACAAAGGGTTTAAATAATTTGTCCAAGGGGATAAAGTAAGAAACTTATAGACCTGGGATTGGGACCTAGGCAGTCTGCCCAAACAACTAGGGCATTTCCTTTGTGCTATACAGAGTATGGTGACGCTTTGCTTATCCCTTCCCTAACCTGCTGTATCTTTTCCTTCACTCTAATCTAGGCTGTGAGGTTTAATAAAACTTGACTGAAGGCATAAGGGTAACAGGAAGGACTTATGTGTAGGAGGTAAACATTTAGAGTGAAATAACCATTAGAATGCAAAGATGTGCTTTCTTTGGGGAACTCTCACTCTTTCTCTCTTTAAATAGCTGACTCATTCCAAGGATTCCTACCTCCTGCCAGTGGGAAGAGTGTTCTAGCAGGTCCCAGTAGCGTCCCTTTCTTTGGCATCTGTATTTCCCCCATTCCCTGTCTTATATCTGGTTCTGAGTCAGTTTATCTGTTCTGGTTACTTATTGCTTAGTAACAAAACAACTCCAAACATAATTCATTTAAAAATCACATATTGTTTTAATCTAACATGGTTTTGAGGGTAGAATTTTGGATAGTGCTCACCTTCTGCTCCACTTTGCGTTGACTGGGATCGTTGGATGATATCCAGCAGATGGTAAGGCTGGTCTGGAGGGACTGAGAACATTTCCCTTGCTACCTTGGAGGGGCTAGCTGGGAGGCTGCATTCAGCCATTTCCTTCCCTTTTCCATGCAGTGTCATAAAACCTCAAGGCCTCTCCATGTGGTCTCTTCAGTAGGGCAGTCCAGTCTTTTACTGACATCTTAAGGCTTGCTACTCTTGAGTATATTCTTCATGATGCATGTTTGCTTTTTGACTTTAAAAACCTAAGTAGTCAATGTTCCAGGAGGAGGCAGTGGAAGCTGCTGGTGTCTTAAGACCTAGAAACTGACACGTGTCACTTCTGCCATATTCTGTTGGTCAAAGGGTCATTGAGCCTGTCCAGAATCCAAGGGAAGGGTCATAGACCCTTACTTCCTGATGGAGGCAGTGTTAAGTAGTTAGTGGATATCACTGATCGACCATAGTAACCTTCTGCAGAGGGCCATTCTGTTCGGAGTGAAGGCAGAGGCAGTACGAAGCAGTGGTGAGACATCTAGTCTCCAGTGATTTTATGAGTTAAGATTCTGATGCCACTATTTGCTTGTTGTATGCCTTGGGGTATTTCTGCACTCTATGCCACAGTTGCCTCATTTAAAAAACAACTAATACTCATCCCTACTTAGAGAGTGCGGGAAGTTAATGCATCCTTTACTCACATAGGACAAAGCCCAGTACATAACAGAGAGGTGTAGAGATGACCTGTTGTTAGTGGCAGAGCAGTGTCACTACTCATGTCTCAGTGCCTTCGCTCCTGAAGAGGGTCATGGCTGTCCTTGACTAAATGGCCCAATGACATAACATCAGTCTCCTTCCCAACAAAATTCCCACCCACCCTCCAAAAAGCCCCACATGTACATCCTCCAAAAGGGCAGCCTCCCGTCACCAAAGCCGATGAAGAGAATTGCTGGCAGATTTTCTTGACCTTGAGCAATGCAGGCTTCACTTTTCCTAGGACCAGAGTTGCTTACAGCACCATGTCACACCCATCGTAGCGCTTTTTAAATTGTGTTGGAATTAACTGCTTAATCACCTGCCTTCCCTATTAGACTGTGAACTACTTAAGAGCAGGAATTTGAAACTTCACCTTTTCATTCTCACAGCTTAGCAAGGCACCTAGCAATAGGGTGTTCAATATATTTGTAAAACGAATGACAGTATTTTCTTCATTATTCAGGCAAAGTGAAGGTAGGTCAGAGTGACTGTAGAAGTTGTACTTGTGAATAAAATGTTAGAATTACATTCTTATAGAAGATTTTTAAAAGCTAAAAAAAAGGGAAATGCGTGTCATAATTCGAGTTGTGATTAACTAATGTTTTCTTTATTAAACATATATCCTTAAAATATATAGTAGGTCCTAAATCTAACTCAGATGCCAGTTTCAAATTTTCTTTTTCTCGCTACATAGTAAGTCATGTATCATGGCTCCCCTGTACTTTAGCACCACCTGAAATGATAGCTTCTCTCTTACTCGCGTTTTTGTTCTGGTGTATTTTTTTTATGTATCTATCATTTCTCATCACTTTCTGAAGTTTTGGGCTTTTTACCTTTCCATTGTGTGGGCATTGAGTTCTGGGAAACCTATTTTGTTGTCCCTCTTGGTTTTGTAACTCTACCTTTTGGTTTTCCAGACAGCTTCAGATTTGCACTTTTATCACTCCTTTCACAGAATGTTGACATTGCTTTTGGTTTTCAGTGGCTCTCTATTGCTTATCCTCCATTCCTCAAGGATTGTGTATCACATTTAGGTCATTGTTCAGTGCCCCCTGTTTCCAAATAAAATCCAGTTTCTTGAGTTAGTTGGGTCCTAGTGGACATAAATGGAGTGGAGAATGACAATCACAACGAATGAATCATGGCCAAAGCTGCCCTAATGAAGGTCCCTAAACTCTACTGAGAAAAAAATACTAACAAACCCATTCATTCTGTTTGCTGAATACACAAAGCAAAACATTAAAAAAAATTAGATGTAGACAATACTCCTCTACTCTTTTCCTAAGTGGATCCCCCACTGGGGTCACCACTGTAACCTGGAATAGATATGAATGTTGTAAAGTCATTATTACATCCTGTACCTTCCTTGGTTTGCTGCAAAGATTTCCTTTGACTTTGCAGTGCATGCCTGTTTCAAGTCCGTGATCGTAATCACTCATTTTGTTTGTTGATTTAATAAAGACTGTGAAACTTATGGGATGACTTTAAAAAAAAAATGAAGATAGCTAATTTTGAACAAATATCTCGGGGTGGTTGCTATATATATACTGTGTTGAGCCTTATGGGGGATATTATCGTAATAGAGTCCTCCTTTTCTGGGAGCCTCTCAAAGAAGATCCTAGGTGTTAAAGCCGAAGTTTAGTCTTTCAGTCTAATCCCCAAACTTTATGGATAAGAAATCTAAAGTCTGAAAGGTTAAATGACCTTGGGAAATGCATTTAACAGCCTTTTTGAACTTCAGTTTCCTCATCTAAAAAACGGAACTCATAATATCCAACTCATGAGGTTGTCGTAAGAATTAAATGCAGTGATAAATGTGCAGTATTTAGCTAACTACCGCCCATAGTCAGTTCCCAATAAATGGTACCTTTTTTTTAGTATGTTGTTGGCTATGGTTATACAAGTAGGAGGTGGCAAAGCAGGGATACAAATCCAGTTCTCTCAAGTCTATTGTTTTATGTATTCTCCACAGCATAAAGGTATTATTTTCCAGTCTGGGAAAAATTTCTCTTTCAGTCAAGTCATATTCAGAAATTGTTGTTAATTGTCAGATTGCTGTTTATTTTCACCAAATCACAACAGAAATAAAAACAATGTTTCAAACAAAAACTGCAGCCCCCAAACTTTCTGTGTGTGCATTGCTTAAATGCAGCATTAAAAGTCAAATATTTTTTTTAAAGTTAAGACTTTCTTATATAGACACAGATTAAATGTCACCCATTTGTTCTGCTAAGCATCCCAAATGCTACAGGATTTGCTCCAGATTGTAATTCCTATTAGATCTTTTGCACTTTCATTGCTTATCCGTTTATCTTGTAGCTGTTATAGTCATGGTCAATCCGGGCTATCTCTTCCTGAGGGTCAGGAGTAAATCCTCCTGCTTTACCCCATATGTATGTTTCCCATTCAGAACTGGACAGCAGCCAGTGCTGCCGGGAGGCTGGTGAATTGGAATCCTCACCAGCCCTCTGTTCTTGGAAAGCCTATCATCTTATCACTTTACGTTAAATATGGATGGGAAAGGCTCTCCTAATCTAACCTTCTGTGTTTATCCAGCTCTGAAATGCAAGTGTTCCTTTCTTATGGAAGACTGAATGGAACAATATTTAATAGAGCCTTACGGAGTTGAAACATGCTGCTGGGTCTTCAGTATGAGTCTCGCTTGTCCTCTGTATTGTTATATTAAAGCAAGGTTTTCTGTGAATTTAGTGCCACAGATAGTTTTTTCCCACTTTGTGGATACTAGTTCTTTGAATAGAAGCTTTATGTTTATACGAAATTACGTCTACTTCTTTGTTTTCTACTCCTTTTTTTTTTGATTTCAGGCATCTAGGTGTATTCACTCATCAGCTTTAATCGTAAAAGCAATGGTGCTTGTATTACTCAGTGTTCTCCAGAGAAATAGAATATATATATTCTATATAAGAGATTTATTATAAGGAATTGGCTTATGTGATTATGAAAGCTGATAAGTCCTACCATCTGCAGTTGACAAGCTGGAAATTCAGGGGAGCCAATGTTGTAGTTCCAGTCCAAAGGCAGGAAAAATCCAATGTCTCAGCTCAGGGCTGGCCAGCAGGAGGAATTTCCCCCGCTTGCAGGAGGGTCAGCCTTTTTCTTCTAGTGAGGCCTTCAACTGATTGGATAAGGCCCACCTATATTATGGAGGGCAATCTTTGCTCAGTCTACCCATTTAAATGTTACTCTCACACAGAAACACACTCTCAGAAACACACAGAATAATGTTTGACCAAATGTCTGGGCACTCCATGGCTCAGTCAAATTAATATGTAAATTAACCATCACGTGCCAACATATGTATAAATTAGACATATTATTCAACTAAGTCTCAGTGTCTCTCTTTGCATAAATTGGGAAAAATAATATTGACTTCAACAAGTTATGTCAACTAAATGGCATAATGTAAGCAAAACAGTTAGCTCTCTGTTTTAGTTTTACTCATTAGATGTTTATTGGACCTTCTCATTTTGTTCTCCTTGTCTCTTAACCTTTCTTTCCATCTGTTTTCCATCCATTTTAGCTTAAGATCCTTTTGTCCGACATAAGTATAGTTATCCTTGCTTTCTGTTGGTTACCATATGCTTGGAATATCTTTTTTCTATCCCTTCAGTCTCATCTTACCTGTGCCCTTAAAGCTAAGTTGAGTCTCTTATAGACAGTATATTACTGGATATTTTTTAAGTCCATTCCACCACTCTGTGTCTTTGGTTGGAGAATTTAATCCATTTATGTTTAAAACAATTATTGATAGGTAAGGACTTACTTGCTATTCCTATTTTTTTTTTTTTTGCAGATTTATTTATTTCAGAGAGAGAGAGGGAGAGCACATGAGCAGTAGGGGGAGAGGGAGAGAGAAATCTCAAGCAGACTCCGCACTGAGAGCAGAGCCTGATGTGGGGCTCAGTGTCACTACCTGAACCAAAATCAAGAGTCTGACACTTAACCGACTGTGTCACCATTTGCCCCTTACTATTCCTATTTTGTTAATTATTTTCTAATTGCTTTGTAGATTTAGTGTTCCTTCCTCTTTTGCTGTCTTCCTTTGTATTTTGTTGATTTTTGTGGTAGTATGCTTTGTCTCCTTTATCATAACCTTTTGTGTATCTAGTATAGATTTTTTTCTTCATGGTTACCATGAGGCTTGCATAAAATACTTAATAGTTTAACATCCTGTTTTAAGCTGATAACAACTTTAATAACATACAGAAACTGTGTACTTTTACTTCTCTACCTGCATCCCTTACATTTTGGTTTATTTATATTATAATTAACATTTTATTGTGCATATGATAACAAATTATTGCAGTTATGTTTATCTTATTTATTTTTAAAGATTTTATTCATTTATTTGAGAGAGAGAGAGCATGAGCAGGGGGTGGGGAGTGGGAGAAGCAGGCTCCCTGATGAACAGGGAGCCCAATGTGGAGCTTTATCCCAGGACCCTGGAATTATGACCTGAGTGAAAGGCAGATGCTTAACTGACTGGGCCACCCAGGTGCCCCAGTAGTTACGTTTATCTTGATACTTTTAAAAACTTTTAAACTAGAGTTGTAAGTGATTTGCCTATTGCCATTGCAGTAATGGAGAATCTGATTTCGACTACATATTTACCTTTATTGGTGAGTTTTGGACATTTATACATTCTTACAGTGTTGATTAACATTCTTTCATTTTAGCTTGTAGAATGCCCTTTACCATTTCTTGTGAGGCAGGTTTAGTGTTGATGGGCTTCCTCGTATTTGTTTGTTTATTTTTCCTTTATTTATGAAGGGCAGCTTTGCCAGTTATAATGTTCTTCACTGAGTTTTTTTTATTTTAGTATTTTGAATATATCATCCTACTTTTCCTAGGTCTGGAAAGTTTCTGTTAAAAAATCTGCTCATAGGGGGCACCTGGGTGGCACAGCGGTTAAGCGTCTGCCTTCGGCTCAGGGCGTGATCCCGGCGTTATGGGATCGAGCCCCGCATCAGGTTCCTCTGCTGTGAGTCTGCTTCTTCCTCCCCCACTCCCCCTGCTTGTGTTCCCTCTCTCGCTGGCTGTCTCTATCTCTGTTAAATAAATAAATAAAATCTTTAAAAAAAAAATCTGCTCATAGTCTTATGGAGGGAGGGGTAGCCTTCTTTGTAGGTAACCAATTACTTTTGCTACCTTCATCATTCTCTGTTTTTGACATTTGAGAGTTTAATTATAATATGTCTTGGTGTAACCCTTTTCAAGTTTAACCTGTTTGGTGTCCTGGTTGCTTAAACATGCTATTGAAGCTCTCTGTTGCATTCTCTAGTTTAGTCATTGTGTTCTTCAGCTCTAGGATTCTGTTTTGGGTTTTTTGGGGTGTTTTTTTTTTGTTTTGGATTTTTTTTCTTCCACTTCTTTTCGTTCATGCATTGTTTTCCTACTTTTGTTTAGTTGTCTGTCCATGTGTTCTTGTAGTTCACTGAACTTCCTTAAGAAAATTGGTCCTATTTCGTTGTCAGACAGTTCATAG
The DNA here is from genome assembly GCF_002007445.2 of Ailuropoda melanoleuca. Lineage (NCBI taxonomy): Eukaryota > Metazoa > Chordata > Mammalia > Carnivora > Ursidae > Ailuropoda > Ailuropoda melanoleuca. Next base: position 32,322,938 of record NC_048234.1, read on the forward strand.
ATCTCAATTTCTTTAGAGTCAGTTATTGGAGCTTTTTTAATTTCCTTCGGTGGTGTCATGTTTACCTTATTTTTTATGATCTTGGTGTTCTTCTGTTGGTATCTGCACATTTGATTAAGCAGTCTCTTCTTCTAGACTTTATGTGTTTGTTTTGGCAGTGAAAGACCTTCACCCATCAGGTCAGCTTGAGGCAGTGGATGGGTCATTTGGTGGCATTTGTGGGCAGGCAGGGCTTGCTGTCTCTAATTGGGCTATGCCACTGCCGGTGCTCTGAGGTTGAGGAGGGCATGCTGTTGGCTATACTCCACAGTTGGAGAGGTCTGCTCCCTGGGCTTTGCATGTAAGCAGGACCACTCACTGGGCTCCCTGGTTGTGCAGTGCTGTCGGTTGTGCTCTGAGGTTAGATGGGGCCATTATCAGTGCTCTGCAATCACCCCTGGTTGGGTGAGGTTGCAGGCTGTGTTCCCTGGCAGGACGGTGCCACTGGTTGGACTGAGCTGGGGTCTTCAGTCTGTCCTGATTGGGTGGGTCCTCTGGCTGTGCTTCTACCAGACGGCGTAGCTGACTGGACTGTATGTTAAGGTGGGGCTGCAGGCTGTGTCCTGAAGTTGGGTGGGTCTTGTATTGGGCTTCATGATGTGGTAGGCCACTGGCTCTGCTGTGCTTTGTTGTTGGGCAAGTTTGCTGTCCAAGCACTCATTTGGGTGGGCCTCCAACTGTATTGCGCATTTTGGTGGGGCTGGCAACTATACTATGCTGTCAGTGGGATTGTTGTCTGGACACTCTGGTTGGGCAGGGCTGTAGGTTGTGCTACAGGATGTGGGGGGGTCTCTTTTGGGGCTTCCTGCTTGGGTGAAGCTGTACACTATGTTCATTAATCAGGTTGGGTTCAGCAGTTAAGGCGTTCCGTAGGGTGGGCCTTGAGGTTGCCCAGGGTCACTTTTCTAATTCCCCGGTTATCTGGGGCTGCAGGCTCTGTCCAACAGCAGGTCAGGGCTACTGGCTTGGCTTCCTGCCTGAGTGGAGCTATGGGATGGCTGTCCAGGCCTTCTGGTGAGGGGCTATGAATTTGCTTTTTTGCCTGGGCAGGTCTGTGGAATGGACTCCAACGCTGGTGTGGCATGTTGGCTAGGGACATAGCATGCAGAACTGCCGATTGAGCTCCCTGGCTAGATGGGGCTACCAGCTCTGTCCATCTGCAGGGCTGTCAGCCGAGTCTCTGCTTGGGTGGCTACTGCAAGCAGGAATGTAGTTTGCCAGATTCTGAGTGCTGGTTGCTTTAAGTCCTGCCTCCTTTCTCCTTCTCTCTCTCTCTCATGACAGAGATTGGTTGAGCTCCATAGATTCTTCCAGTGATTCCTATGAGGTGAGACCTGAGCAGGTCTCCTGGGAAGTGGCCTGCAATGCTGGGGAAGCAGGAAGTTCCCCCTGGGTTCTCTTGGATCTGCTGAAGAAACCAGGGGAGCGCTGTCAGTGTGGCTGGGTGCTGGCCTGGGGGAAGGGCAGTGTGGTCAAAGTGAAACCACTCCTCTTATGTATCAATGCAGTCCTTCCCTGTCTCTGTGGTCCAGGGGTAGCTTCATCCCCACCCTTGTGTTCTAGGATTTTTAAATTGGTGTCTTGTCTGTGGATAGTAGCTAATTGGTCTTGTGAGGGGGGACTGAAGTGGGGGACAACCTATGTTGCCCTCTTGATGATATGACTTCTGCCCCAGTTTGTTTATCCATTCACCTGTTCATGGACTTTGGGATTATTACCAATTTTTGCCCATTATGAATAAAGCTTATATGAACATTTGTGTACAAATCTTTGTGTGGCAATATGTTTTTATTTCTTTTGGGAAAATACATAGGAGTGGAACTGTTGGGCCATATGGTTAGTTATGTTTAACTGAAATGGAACTTTCAGTTTTCTTCAGTGGTTGTCCTATTTTAAATTTCCACCACTGAAGTATGAGAGTTAATTTTTGCCATTCTAACGGACATATGCTATGGTTTTAATTTTAGTTTCTTTGATGACTAATTATTTTGAGTAGCTTTGTGTGTGCTTCCTGATGTNCAGGCTCTCTCCTGAGCAGGGAGCCCGATGCCAGGCTCCATCCCAGCACCCTGGCATCATGATCTGAGCTGAAGGCAGACGCTTAACCAACTTAGGCACCCAGGCACCTCTAAAGGGTATTTTTGTGGAGATAATTAACTTTTTTTTTCTTCAGATTTTAAAATATATTGTTCCACATATGTTTGGCCGGCTTTGAGATCCAGTGTGACTTAAGGGCTAAGGTTCAGTAAATTTTTTTTACATATGTATATATGTTCCAGCATCTTTGTTGAAAAGGTACACCTGTTGTCATTGAATTGTTTTGGTACCTTTGTCAAAAATCCATTGATCATACAAATGTGGGTCTATTTTTGTATTCTCTATACTGTTCCATTGATCAACACAACTATTATTTACCAAGAGATTTTTTTTCTGTGTGTATGTTTTTTTGTTTTTGTGTTTTTTTAGAGATGGAGAGAGAGGAGCAGGAGGGAGGGGGTAGAGGGAGAAGGAGAGAGAATCTTAAGTAGTCTCCATGCACATAGCAGAGCCTGACACCGGGCTCCATGCCGGGCTCCATCTCATGACCCTGAGATTGTGATCTTAGCCAAAATCAAGAGTCAGACTCTGGAGAGAGGTTAAGATGGCAGAGGAGTAGGAGACCCCTTTTTCAGCCGGTCCCCTGAGTTGAGCTGGATAGGTACCAGACCAGCAGGAA
>NC_048234.1:32325821-32326064 GCF_002007445.2 Ailuropoda melanoleuca
CCGCGCACAGATATCGGAAGATAAACAGAAGAGGGAGGGAGCCGCCGTGTCAGGGCGCCGGGAAGCGGTAGCCACCTGCACGGGGGAGTGGACGGACCACGGACCTACACGCTTGAGACAGCAGAACGGGAGCTCCGGGAGCGCGTGCGGGGTGGCTGGTGGGCCACCTGAACGGGGGAGCAGGCGGACTCGCAGACGGCACCCGCGAGACAGCAGACTGAGAACGGGAGCTCCGGGAGTGCG
>NC_048234.1:32326164-32332095 GCF_002007445.2 Ailuropoda melanoleuca
ATTGGAAATGGAAGTTACCTTTTTGCTTGGGCACTCTACCATCTGTTTGTCTCCCCCCATGTTCCCTTTCCTCTTTTGTGGTTCCTAAATTTAGGTGTTGACTCTTTTTTTTTTTAAGATTTTTAAATTTCTTTATTCGACAGAGATAGAGAGAGCCAGCGAGAGAGGGAACACAAGCAGGGGGAGTGGGAGAGGAAGAAGCAGGCTCATAGAGGAAGAGCCTGATGTGGGGCTCGATCCCATAATGCCGGGATCACGCCCTGAGCCGAAGGCAGACGCCCCACCACTGTGCCACCCAGGCGCCCCTAGGTGTTGACTCTTAATGGGAGCAGGCAAGTAAGAATCTGTGGTGATTCTGTCAAGAGAATGTGCTCATTCTGGGCTCTCCTGCTTTAGGATATATCCCAGGTACAGTCCCTGAAGAGAAATATCCCAGTTATTCCACCTCTGCAGTATTTCCTTCTTTGTCCATTTTTAATATCTAACCCTGGAAATGATGACCCGTTAATGATAAGGTCAAATAAGTAAGTATGGGAAGGAGGCAGGATGGCTCATTTTCTTTTTGGTCTCAGGAGACTCCATAGCTGATATCTTTTTAGACCAGGAGCAGTGTTCATTTTCTCTTTTCTGTCTATGATACCACTTAGGGGAGAGATTGTAAGAAGTTTTAATAGCACAGTCTTTGGGGTCATACTGGCTTGACTATTAACTTAACCTTTTCAAGGCCTAGTTTCTTTTTTACCCCCAGCTATATTGAGGTATAATTGACAGACAAAATTGTTTGTATTTAAAGTATGCAATCTGATTATTTAATATACATTATAAAATATTTATCGTAATCAAATTTATAAATCATTACTTTGCATTTACTACTTTTTTTGGTGAGAACACTTAAGATCTAATCTCTCAGCAACTTTCAAGTATACAATACAGTATTATTAATGCTAGTTACCATGCTCTATATTAGATCTTTGGAACTTACTCCTAACTGAAAGTTTGTACTCTTTGACCACCTGTTTCCATTTCCCCCATCCCTCAGCCCTGGCAGCCATCATTCTCCTCTCTTTCTGTGAGTTCACAAGTCCTAGTTTATCAGCAATAGCTGGAGACATTTTTGAGGACTGAGGTGTGACATAATGGTTACAAAGTACTAAGGACATATCTCAGCCTGTAGTACCTCTAGAGCAATGTTAACTATTATAATTCATTAGTACTATTGATATCCCAAATAAATAGTATGTAACAGAACATTAAATAATGTGTTAGGTCACACAATAACCCCAACATTGCTTCTATGAAATAGAAGGCCTTCTGTACTCGGAACCCCATCGTGCGCCCCCACTGTGGTCAGCCAGCTTATTATCACAAGTCAGACTTTTATGTGTTAAGCCATTCAGTTGTTTCTCACTTGGATATTATTAACACTGTATCTGGAGTGTGGGTAGTATATCTTTAAAAGATTGCAGACTACTATTTATGCACAAGTCACTATGAAAAAAATTGCATTGTATTGTAATAAAAGAACCCTCTCAACCAGAACTGAAGTGTTGTTTCCACAACACTGAAAGAGAGGCTAAACAAAGCAAACTGGAAAAGCTGCTTGGTGTTGTGTGAGCAGTTCACATTGTTTTCCTTTTCTTATTGTACTGTTTTACCACTGGCAATCAGTGTGGGGCCTTCACTTATGAAAATATAGCTGTTGGCAGTTTAGGCTCAATTTCATTCTCAAGCTGTCATAAATGATCACATGGAAAGATAATACTTGATGGGAATTTTGTTTTCTTTCCCCCTTTTTTTTTCCTTTTTATTTTTCTTGGAGGCAACTTGTTAGAGAAGAGAGCAGATAAGATTGAGATCTATGGTATAGTGCAATGCTTGGAAAACACACATACATTTTCAGAAATTCTGTTCGCACAGCAAAAAGATAAAGGCAGGGCCCTAATTGAATGAAAACATTTGCCATCATTCCCACTTGTTCCCTACTATTATCTTCATAGATTCTTGAAGAAGAATGAACATAACAGAATTTTGTTCAATACATTACCTTGCTTGCGGCAGATCTGCGGTTTTCTCGGCCCACTTTCTAATAAAGACTGAATTCATGCATTCTTGCCACAGATGTGTAACCTGAATTGAATGAAGACTTTAGACCTAAATTCTGTTTTATAGGACACACAGTTTAAAAGAGGAAGCAATCAGATGTATGGAGAAAGTGGGACATTCTAAAGGACATTTGGCCTGATCTCTTCAATAAGTCATTGTCATGAGAAAAATGAGGGGAAGAATAAAAACCAAATTTAAAAAAAATATATGGTACTTCTCTGGGCCCTGGTTTGATCAAACCACTGTTTTCAAGAAACTGGAAATTCATTACAAACTCGGTATAAATTTATGAAGGAATTCTTATGAATTTTAGTAGATATGATAATGATATTGTAGTTATAGAGGAGAAATATCCGTCTGTTTTAAGGACTGCATACTGAAGTACATAAGGAAGAAATGCCATCATGTCTATTATTCATAAAATAAAAATAAACAGCAAAATAATACATGAAGCAAATATTGCAAAATGCTAAAAATGGTTAAATGTGGGTATTGAGTTTATAGGATTCATTATACTTATGCTCTATGTTTCTGTAAGTTTGGGAATTTTCTCAATAAAAAGTCTTCATGGTACTTTTCCCTTTTCCTTTTAATCACAAAGAGTGGTATTTATAATTTTTTCTGAGAAGAGAATTCATAATGCATTAAATACAGACTTATTGCAATAGATTAAACAAAGTTTTATACAAGGAGAAGTGTCCTCAGAGCAGAACCCCCAAGATATGCCAATACATAGTTAGAGATAGTTGTCTTTTATTTTTAAAAGAGGACATTCAGTTTATGATGAGGATGCCTTTTCTAGGTATAGGAACTAGGAAAATCAATTTAATGTGCTCCTTGTAATAAAAGGAACTGTAGAGAACGTCAGGCCACAACTCGGTAGAGGCAGTCAGCCCAATGCAGTGGGAAGAACACAGGAATTGCCTTCACATGGCACTGAATTTGACTACTGACTATTATTTCTTAGCACTGTGAACTTGACCAAGCTTTTTAGGTGAGTCTTAGATGTCTCCTCTGCAAACTGGGGATAATAAAACTTACTTTCCACGGAATGTTAGTATTCAATGAGGTAATGTACATAAAGAGTTTAGCATAGAGATATGTGAAATAAAACTCCTCTGTCTGTGTTACTATGATTAGAGGTTCAGCAGCAGCAAGTAGAAGAGAAGTGATCAGGAACCCAGCAGAGGTGAGATTTTAGCTCAGCACTGACTGACGAAGAGGACATTAAGACCTGAAAAAGGCAGCAGAGGGAGCACTGCAAGTGCATCGAAGTGATGGAGCTGGTACCAGCAAGTGGCCCACTTGAATTTCAGTGTATGCTTCCTGGAATGGAGTAATGGAGAAATAGCTTGGGACCTGATTGTTAGAGCTTTGGCTTGTTGGTCCATGAAACTTGGACTTTATTTTGGACGCTATGGGAAGAAGCATTGAGCAGTTTCAGCAAGCTCGGGCATAGTCAGAGGTGTGCTTTGGAAAGATCAATCTGGCAGTTGGGTTCATGTTGCCCCTGGCAAGTCTGAAGGCTGGGATCCTGTTGCAGAGTCTTCTGATCTACTGCTTAATAGTTATCTCCCTTCTTTGTTACAGGACTCTGGTTTTGTTGGGGTTGGTGATGTAACCTCATGAAAAGGAAGAAACAATAAAAAACACAACCATATTTACCACATATTACTTTGAAATAAGGGGTGGCATTGTTTAGTTTTGACCAGTGAAATAAGTTGAAGTCATAGGGTGAGTCTTCCAAGAATGCGCTTTAAGAGTGGGAGGTAGCCTTAGGCAATAAAACTGCTAAGGGCCCTAAGAACATAAGTATGGAAATCCAGCAATGTCTCGGGCTTCTTATGATACCGTGGACCTGTTAGACTCTCCCACACTGACTACTGTTTGCACTGTTGTTACACGAGAGAAAAATGGGGTGCCTGGGTGGCTTAGTTGGTTGAGTGTCTGACTCTTGATCTTAGGCTCACGTCTTGATCTCAGGGCTTGAGTACAAGCCCTGTGTTGTGCTGCACGTTGGGCTCCATGATGGGCTTCACGCTGGGCATGGAGCCTACCTTAAAAAAAAAAAATCCCTGTCCCCCCCACCCCCGCCTGCTGTTATGCTGAATATATGACCAAAGTTTTGTGTTACATGCAGCTGAATTCAATCTGCAACTGATATAAGCACCAATTAGGAAGTTTTACAAGGCGAGGAGCAAAAGAGAAGCCATTGGGAGCTGGACTATGGTTGTGGCAGCATCAGTAGAAATGGAAAAGAGTTGGAACCAGGAGACACACTGGGAATAGACATCCTAAAACAATTACAATTACAGACTGGATGTGTGGCTGGAGGGAAAGGAAGGAATTCAGTATGACTCAAAAGTTAAAGCTTGGGTGATGAAGAAAATGGTCACATTGTCTACAACCCAGAGGTAGTTGTAGGAAGAGAGAGCTTGAGTGGCAAATACATGAAAATACAGTAAATTTTAGATGAGCAAATTTGACTCCTGAAGGACAAGTCCAGATAGTACAAGTGCTGAATCAGTAATATGGACTCTCAAGCCCTTAGATCGGTAGGAAGGGGAGATTGGGGTCAGGTAAGAGGTCTTCTATTACATTGTAGGGTTTCTTTTTCTACTTCTCAGTATGAAGATGGGCCATAAGTATTGGTCAGGATTTTTAACCATGTGTTTAAACTACATCTGGGAAATACAGAATCATTTTCTCTGGGGGCACAACAACTAGAAGAATGCTTTGCTTAGCTAAGGCATAGGGCTGCTCTGAGAGTAGAACGTGGGCTGGGTGACCTCTGGATGCGCTTTATAGTTCCTCTATTCTATAATTATCTCAGGCTTCAAATCACTTTCTGGGGAACAACAAATAATTCTTACTAATAAAACACAATTTGAAACTCGGAACTGAAGTTACACATTTTCAATAAAGCGTTGTAATAAAGTTAGCGACTGGAGACTCCCCCTAGGAATAAAGAGTGAAATGTTTTGGTTGGCCACTCGTGCAAGGCAAAGCTAAAGTCTACATTGATTCACCACGTACAAGATGTGGATGCTCTATATAAGTTTTAAATATAATCCTGACAGTAAATGAAAGAGCCAAAAGGACATTGTTTTTTAACCGTGGAATCTGCAGCGATATCAATAGCGTGCTCTAAAGTTGAAATTCTGCATCAACCCCACCAAGAAATTGCAGTCTGCTTCTAGGTCTTGCATTTAGTTCCTATCTGAGATTTCTTTATTGGTACAGTCGATGGAAATTCATCTCTGGGTTCTTTATAATTTAACCAACAATAAGAGACCAGTGTTATTAGAAAAAGGTAGTAAGATATGGGGAGCTTTATACCAATAAAAGTTTACCTCTAAATTCCTCCAGATTCAGAAGAGCCGTTATTTGGGCAATTTGGTTTTTTGGTGACCTCAGCCTATGACAGAGAGCAATTATTAACATAAATTATTTATGGTACAGTTATTGTTTTCTTAAGAATTCTATTTCCTACAGAAGCATAGTGCTTGTGATCTCAAGGGTAGGCTCATACAAATATTAAAGTGCAGCGATTTCCCAGAGTGTCTTCAGGTTGTAGGCATTCCTCCAAAACTTCTGCCATGGCCAGAGAATTTCGGGGTGTTCTTTGAAACATAGTCTTTAAGTTTCTTTTTTTGCAGTTCTTTTCAGTGGACTTTATAGAGCCCTGGGACCTCCCCCGCTAAGTAAGGAATAGAAGCAGCATTTCCAACAGTATTATGTCTTGGAATTATTTTAGTGATATTATTAGGGATAGAGTTCAACTGATGTTTTCTTTTTAAGCAAGACCAAGTTCTTGCCCCCCCCCCC
>NC_048234.1:32333011-32335408 GCF_002007445.2 Ailuropoda melanoleuca
TTTCTGTGAGTTCACAAGTCCTAGTTTATCAGCAATAGCTGGAGACATTTTTGAGGACTGAGGTGTGACATAATGGTTACAAAGTACTAAGGACATATCTCAGCCTGTAGTACCTCTAGAGCAATGTTAACTATTATAATTCATTAGTACTATTGATATCCCAAATAAATAGTATGTAACAGAACATTAAATAATGTGTTAGGTCACACAATAACCCCAACATTGCTTCTATGAAATAGAAGGCCTTCTGTACTCGGAACCCCATCGTGCGCCCCCACTGTGGTCAGCCAGCTTATTATCACAAGTCAGACTTTTATGTGTTAAGCCATTCAGTTGTTTCTCACTTGGATATTATTAACACTGTATCTGGAGTGTGGGTAGTATATCTTTAAAAGATTGCAGACTACTATTTATGCACAAGTCACTATGAAAAAAATTGCATTGTATTGTAATAAAAGAACCCTCTCAACCAGAACTGAAGTGTTGTTTCCACAACACTGAAAGAGAGGCTAAACAAAGCAAACTGGAAAAGCTGCTTGGTGTTGTGTGAGCAGTTCACATTGTTTTCCTTTTCTTATTGTACTGTTTTACCACTGGCAATCAGTGTGGGGCCTTCACTTATGAAAATATAGCTGTTGGCAGTTTAGGCTCAATTTCATTCTCAAGCTGTCATAAATGATCACATGGAAAGATAATACTTGATGGGAATTTTGTTTTCTTTCCCCCTTTTTTTTTCCTTTTTATTTTTCTTGGAGGCAACTTGTTAGAGAAGAGAGCAGATAAGATTGAGATCTATGGTATAGTGCAATGCTTGGAAAACACACATACATTTTCAGAAATTCTGTTCGCACAGCAAAAAGATAAAGGCAGGGCCCTAATTGAATGAAAACATTTGCCATCATTCCCACTTGTTCCCTACTATTATCTTCATAGATTCTTGAAGAAGAATGAACATAACAGAATTTTGTTCAATACATTACCTTGCTTGCGGCAGATCTGCGGTTTTCTCGGCCCACTTTCTAATAAAGACTGAATTCATGCATTCTTGCCACAGATGTGTAACCTGAATTGAATGAAGACTTTAGACCTAAATTCTGTTTTATAGGACACACAGTTTAAAAGAGGAAGCAATCAGATGTATGGAGAAAGTGGGACATTCTAAAGGACATTTGGCCTGATCTCTTCAATAAGTCATTGTCATGAGAAAAATGAGGGGAAGAATAAAAACCAAATTTAAAAAAAATATATGGTACTTCTCTGGGCCCTGGTTTGATCAAACCACTGTTTTCAAGAAACTGGAAATTCATTACAAACTCGGTATAAATTTATGAAGGAATTCTTATGAATTTTAGTAGATATGATAATGATATTGTAGTTATAGAGGAGAAATATCTGTCTGTTTTAAGGACTGCATACTGAAGTACATAAGGAAGAAATGCCATCATGTCTATTATTCATAAAATAAAAATAAACAGCAAAATAATACATGAAGCAAATATTGCAAAATGCTAAAAATGGTTAAACGTGGGTATTGAGTTTATAGGATTCATTATACTTATGCTCTATGTTTCTGTAAGTTTGGAAATTTTCTCAATAAAAAGTCTTCATGGTACTTTTCCCTTTTCCTTTTAATCACAAAGAGTGCTATTTATAATTTTTTCTGAGAAGAGAATTCATAATGCATTAAATACAGACTGATTGCAATAGATTAAACAAAGTTTGATACAAGGAGAAGTGTTCTCAGAGCAGAACCCCCAAGATATGCCAATACATAGTTAGAGATAGTTGTCTTTTATTTTTAAAAGAGGACATTCAGTTTATGATGAGGATGCCTTTTCTAGGTATAGGAACTAGGAAAATCAATTTAATGTGCTCCTTGTAATAAAAGGAACTGTAGAGAACGTCAGGCCACAACTCGGTAGAGGCAGTCAGCCCAATGCAGTGGGAAGAACACAGGATTTGCCTTCACATGGCGCTGAATTTGACTACTGACTATTATTTCTTAGCAGTGTGAACTTGACCAAGCTTTTTAGGTGAGTCTCAGATGTCTCCTCTGCAAACTGGGGATAATAAGACTTACTTTCCAGGGAATGTTGGTATTCAATGAGGTAATGTACATAAAGAGTTTAGCATAAAGATATGCGAAATAAAACTCCTCTGTCTGTGTTACTATGATGAGAGGTTCAGCAGCAGCAAGTAGAAGAGAAGTGATCAGGAACCCAGCAGAGGTGAGATTTTAGCGCAGCACTGACTGACGAAGAGGACATTAAGACCTGAAAATGGCAGCAGAGGTCATTAAGACCTGAAAATGGCAGCAGAAATGCTCCAAGTGCATCGAAGTGATGGAGCTGGTACCAGCAAGTGGCCCACTTGAATTTCAGTGTATGCTTCCTGGAA
>NC_048234.1:32335508-32349666 GCF_002007445.2 Ailuropoda melanoleuca
CGCTGTGCCACCCAGGCGCCCCTGGACATGCTTTAATGCATGTTATGCTGAGGACATTTCTGGAAAGAAGTGATTGTTTCTGCATTAGTATCCATCTCTTCGCTCTTTGGTTTTCTTCTTTCACTGCACAAAGGACTCCTAAATGCTGTTTTTTGTCTAAAGTTTAGCAGATCCCTTTCTCAAATCTGGTGTCTAGGTCATCTAGATACTTCCATGTCCATAAAGGTCCCTTCACTAGGGCTGAGTAAGCATGGCTTAATTTTCCTGGACTCTAGGGTAGCTTATGACTTGAGAGACAGTAAGCCCAAATATAGGAAATTAATAGGACAGAATGGAATTTTTTTGTTGTTGATCAGAGCTTAACTAAATTTAGTAGTGATCCCTTGAGGAAGAAAGAAAAAAAAATCCTAATTCAACACCCAATTATTTTAAAAAAAANAAAAAAAAAAAAGGATCTAAAGACATAGCAGGAAATTAGACCAGCCAGTTTGACATCAGTTAAGTCTCAGAAGCATTTTAAAAAGATCAAATGCTGGAACATTTAAAAAGCACAGCTTGATAACAGTCAATTAAGGTAGCCTCAGGATGTGGCCAGGAGATTTTAGTAATTTGTGTGTGTACAGCATGGGTGGAATATCTGAAAGTCCATTGCCATAAGAATCAAGAAAAACAGAGTAAAAATCATAAAGCAGGATATGGCTATTTGACAAAGTCCCCCCCCCCTTTTTTTTCTTTTTTACTTAATAACTGAAGCATGGAATCCTGGGGACCAAAAGAGCCTGGCAAATTGAATTAATAGTTTAGCAAACTTGGGTATAAGTGAATTTCAATTTTAAATCCTTGGCAACTTAGTTTTGTGTTCCAACTGCTATTATTCAGTGATAGTAAGATTTTGGGGGTAAAGGGATCTGGTTATGGTACAATCATTTAGCACGGTGCTTTTCAAAGTGTGGTCTGTGGGCTGATGCCATTCTATGACTATTATCTTTGGCAAGATAAGTACAGACATTGAGAGTATTTAGAAACTTTTATAGCAGTGTGACCAAGTACTTTCCTAAAAAAATGAACTTGAATTTTATATATCTTTACTTTTTAAAGTCAGTCATAGCAATTAATTTTATTGCATTTTATAAAATTATGGGTCTATGCCTTGTTGAAATAAAAAAAAAAAGCCCTCCCCCACAAATAATTTGAGAAGCACTGATGAAGACCTTTTTTAAAGAAATGGCATTTAAAGTATGATGTGTACCATGTTGTTAGGAAATACCAACCTATTTTTCCTGTAGTGAAAAACATCCAAGCATAATTACCTCAAATACATTTGTAAATGGCTTTCAAAAATAGATATTTCAGGGGCTCCTGGGTGGCTCAGTTGGTAAGAGTCCAACTCTTGATTTCAGCTCAGGTCATGATTTCAGGGGCATGAGTTTGAGCCTCACATGGGCCTCCATGCTGGGCGTGTAGTTTGCTTAAGATTCTCCTCTCTCCCTCTCAAAAAAAAAAAAATTGAAGAAACTCTTTGGGTTAAAATATTATAGGGTCTGGGAGAAGTCTTTTGTAGCTGCAGCTAAAACTACAGTGAGTGGAAAGGTAGATTGGATAACTGTTCTGATTTTTCAGGCCTTCCCTGTGTTAGAAATACATGTGTCCTTTGCCGCGCGATTTTGCATTTCCTGCGACTATGTGTCAAGTCTCTTACTCTGCCGCATTGATACTGGGTTTCACTGGGTGACTTGGCCTGTGGAATATGAGCAGAAGTGCCAGTGTACCCAGGTTCTGAGACAAAGCCTTCATAGGCATTGTCTACTTCCTCTGACCCTCGCTGGTTTATGTGACCGTCTTGGCAAGGGTACGCTGCCAGCTCTCTGCCACTTCTTCAGCGTGGGTCCTGGAATGAGAAACAGATCACGGCTCGACCTGACCCAAGGCTTAGAGCCAAGCCAGCCACACTGCAGCCTGAGGTAGAGTGATCCCTGCCAACTCACAGACCTGTATCCACATTGGATTATGACACATTCCGTGGTCAACGAATGGCATTCAGTTTACCTCTCCATCCTGGAAACCTCTTCTGCATATCCTTCTCATGAATTCAACTACTTACTTGACATTTGAACTTTTGATCACTAATGGGCAGCTCAAATGTAGCATATTCAAACCTGAACTCTTGATTCTCCCCCTTCCTGCCCCAAGTGCAACCTACTCCACTTCCGGGTAAATGGCAGCTCTGTTCTATCCGCTACTCAGACCAAGGCCTTTGGCATCATCTTTGAGTTCTTACTTATCTAGTGGGATATGAAATACATTGAAATACATCCTTCATCTGACCATTTCTCATCTCCTCCCCAAAGCACTCCTTAGCTGCTCTTTTTTTTTTTTTTAAATATATTCCACTCCTACTTCTGAGATCTATTCCATCCATGTACCAGGTGGGTTAGCCTTTAGAATAAAAGTCACATCATCTGACTCTTCTTCCCTTAAGCCTTCAGCTCACTTAGAGGTCNTTGCAAGGTCACTATCATGGCCTAGTTGGCCCTCTGTGTCCAAGCCCCAACCATTGCTCATGTCTCACTCCCTGTCACTTGCTCCCCTGTTGCTCCACATTACCCACCTGTCCTCCTTGCTTTCCATAAGTACACCAAGTATGCTTCTACGGAAGACTCTCTCCTCGGAATGCTCTCTTGCCAGGTAACTGCAAGTTTTGCTTCCTTAATGTCTTTGGGAATCTGCTTACGTTACCACTTTCCCTGGCCCCATCTGGAATAATAACTCCCACTCCATTGCTTTCTGTCCTGTTCTTTGAACTTATTCCTGATCTTTGTGCCCACTGTCGGGCATGTTATATACTTATGCATATATCATCTGTCTCTGCTCAGTAGAATGGAAATGCTCTGAAAAGCAGGCACTGTCCTTTCCATGGCTGGATTTCTAACATTAGGTACAGCACCTGGCACCAGAAACCGCACAGAAAGATAGTACTAAATATCCANAGAGATAGAGACAGTTAGTGAGAGAGGGAACACAAGCAGGGGGAGTGGGAGAGGAAGAAGCAGGCTCCCAGCAGAGGAGCCTGACGTGGGGCTCGATCCCGTAACGCCGGGATCACGCCCTGAGCCGAAGGCAGACGCTTAACCGCTGTGCCACCCAGGCGCCCCCCATGGCTGGATTTCTAACATTAGGTACAGCACCTGGCACCAGAAAGCGCACAGAAAGATAGTACTAAATATCCCTTGCTGAAAACATGAGTTCAATGTCTTTGGAAAGAATATGGCCTTGTTAGGCCTTGAATGTAATAAGTGTGAGTCAGGTATTCAATGCTGACTGTTGGTAAAAAGTAAAAAAAAGGCTCAACTTTCTGTTCATAAGAAGTCGGTGTTGGCCAAATAGGAAAATCTTTTGGTCATGGGCTTTTAAAGAATAAAAGCGATTGGTTAAAATTAGTCCAGCTTCGGGGAGTAGGGGGGGCATTTTAATTTAAACATTGAAAACTTAGAAGTTAGTTACATTCAGGGTTTTTAACTTGTATGGAATATTCAGTAAGGATTTGCAGTCCATTTTTGAGCAAGGTCAGTTACAGAGCTTGCTCAGAGATAAAAGGTAAGAAAGAATCAGGGAATATTAGAACTATTTTTATTTGAGGGAGAAAAATACTCCCCCCTCCTACGGAAACTTTATGGAACTATAGGAAGGCGAGGTTGGCCAGGTAGGAGGTGGTGACTGTCACTCGCAGATTTTGCCCACGCTAGCAGTTTTCTGGCATTTCAGCAGCACACCGTTTTGGTGAGGACTCTATGTTATTTCAGCAGCACGGTCTCTGCCAAGATCATGAAGCGAGTGCAAACTCCAGGAAATCTTGTAAGAGAAGCAGAAATGTTGTCATATGCTTGGATGTCAGATCAGCCGAGGCAAAACTGCAGCCTACCTAGACCAAAGTCTTACCAAGTATGGTAATTCTGGGGTTTCCATCAGAAGATGCTGCTCAGAGGTGACAGAATTTCTAACATCATTTCAAAATGTCCTCTGTATTAGGCTGCTAATCTCCAGACATGTGTACATGTATCGATACTTTCGTAACATTGTTACGTAGGACTCTGTTCCCAGGTATATATTACAAACGGGCAAAAATAAGGGGAAGAATGATACCATGTCTTTAGAAAAATTAAAAAAAAAACTTCATTTTATTCTAATTTATTTTGTCTTAAGTGAACAGAAAAAATGTTTCATTTTATCTGGGGAAGAGAAGGGATGTAAATAACACTTGTTAAATAACTCTGATGTGCCAGGCACAATGCTAGGAGACTCACATATGTTTTCTAGCTCTAATATAAATTTGTATCTTGTGTGTAACCATTTTTAAAGACTAGAGTATTTTGGAGTCAGATATTCTCACTGTTTCTTAGGGTGAAGTGGAGACTCCGTTTCCTCAGGCAGGTTACCTGAGACACAGAATTGTTAAGTGTTTTGCTTAAAACAATACAGCAGGGCCAGAATAAGGCAAGGAAATTATTTTACTCTTATTCGGGATAGAAGCTTTCATTGAAGTGTCAGCTGTTTCTGGAAGTTTCATGGACAATTTATATCTGACTTTTAAGCAATATTACGATGTAGATTGTTCTGTGTGATGAATATTCAGGAAAACAGTTCTTCCCCTCGGATAAGGGCCTGTAAACGATTGAGGACATCACCTTGATTCTTTTTTCTTTTGGCTTTTTCTCCTCGTATTGAGAAGGGCCCTTCGAAGCAAAGCTTAGTGACCGTATCTTTTTCTCCAGTGGAAATGCCACTTCTCGAATTTTTTTTCCCTCCATCTGCTTCAGCTATATATGATCTTCATGCAGTCTTTTCTCAAGTACTATGCAGTATTCGAAAAGGAATTGAATCCTGAAAGTTTTCCTCTCTATTTTTTTCCCCTGGTAACTGCACAAATCCATTAAGTGTTTTGTTATTCCCTAGGGGTTGAGTGATTTATTATCCTGACCCTGCTGGTCAGATAAGCAAAAACTTAACTCAGAATGAACAACTGTCTGTTTCTTTGAGTGATGGGCACAGAATTTTAAATAATAGTTGGTGAATGGGGAAAAAACAAGAAAGAAAAATGCGTGATTTTTACCCGGTATTAGCTATGGGGGACTGTAGGCAGAGAATTTTGCTTTTCTTCTCTCTGAAAACATTGTCTTTATTTATTTTCTTTATTGGAAATTAAGCACTTTCATTAAGGAAATATATTAAGTTAGTAAATAATATAACCCTCTAAAATGTTTTTATCCAGAGTTTTCGTTCTTTCTTTTTGTTCGTATTTAATTTGTTTGGTCTCAGTTTTTCCTAACTTAGGGCGAAGGGGACCAGTAAGTAGTTTCTAGTTTCATTTGTGGAGTCATTCATCAGTGGTTCTGATTATTTACCTAATGCCAGGTTCAATGTTGGTGCTTGAGGAAACAGATGGGAGGGTAAGAGCTGCCTATGAGGCACGTGACCAAACAAGGACACACGTATGTGGTGATGCCCTGGGATGGGGCAGCATTGGAGACACAGACAGTGCAGAGGGGAGTCAGAGAGAGCCTTAGCGCTGCCAGACTGTCCAGACAGGCCTCACAGAAGATATGCTAGTGGAGCTACATCTTGAAAAATGTTTGCACACTGTTAAAATAGGGAGAAGATTGTTGCTAGTTAAGACAAATAACCGTGCACAGTCAAGGAGAACATTTCAGATCTGGGCTAGGGAGAGACGCAGGCACCACCAGTGTGTAGACCGTGCAATGACCCAGGAGGGTGTGTGGTACGAAGTGAGGATATGAGGGCTCAGCAAGTGGGGGTTGGGGGGGAGTAACAAGTGGGCATGGAGAGGGGCTCACAGGGAAAACTCCAACAGTATGTACAGAGAAGTAGAGCACCCCGAATGATATCAGAGCTTAATAATCAAACTTTTCATTTCAAAGAATCTGGACTAAGCCACATCCTGTGGTTGTATCTTCTAGGTTACTAGTTTCCTGAATAGAGTGGATTATTAATATGAAAATACATAAGGGATGTGAATTACTAAACACTACTTTATTTAAATTAATATCAGTGGCGTGTGCACACAAAAACACCTTCTAAAAACATTTAAATTTAAGATAAGATATAAAGGCATTTGACAACAATAAGACACAATTAGCTATCAGACTGGCAAAGATTATAGAGATTGATGGTGCTCACATGTTTAGAAGGGCGTCTTGCAAAGTACGTGAAAATTTAAATGTGCCTTCCTCCGACATTGAAATTCTACTTTCAGGAATTTATTTTAAAGAAATACTGTATATTCATTCTTTGTCCAGTAAGAGAAGATTATTTAAATGAATTATGTTTCATTATACAATAGAATATTCCATTGAAAAAAAATGATGAGCCAGAAGTACATTTATTGACATGTAAGGATGTCCTCATTGTTAATGGGTAAAAGGAGATTGTAAACGACCTCTGTAAGTCACTCTATTTTTAATATACATATAGAAAGAGGCTGGAAAGATCTACATCAAAATGTTAGCTGAATTCATCCCTGGTGAACCATTGCTAGATGATTTTCACTTTTCACTTAGTAATTTTATAGCGTTTCATAATGTGTGTTTTTGTTGTTTTTACAAATGGTATGTATTATTTTCGAAATCTGATAAAAACACTTCCAGTTAAATTATTGTGTCATTGACTTGAAGGTTACATTGGCCCTGCAAGTGGAAAGAGACTAGTGCTTTGCCACCTTGGATGTGCATAGGATTCAGCAGGTCTAAGGTGGCACCTGGCATTCTGCATTGCTCACAAGCACCCGGATATGGCCAGTGGTGCTGGTTGTGGACCACAGTTTGAATAGCAGAATCTCAATAACCTATAAAAAGCCTGTGTTGCAAGATTTCATTGCTTTTGTTGTGCCTATTTTATTCCAGGCAGAAACATGCATGGGATAATAAAGGACTTTTGAAAAACAAAACAGGAATAGCTTTTATCGTTCAGTGGCTCTCTTAACTCCTAGAATGAGTGGATTCCGTCTCCATCTTGTCCAGAGATTCAAGATACCCTCCAGAATTCAGGGCTGTCCTGGGCCTCCTAATCTCAGGGGAGGGCCTTCCTCTCAAAAACAGAGCTTGAGTAACCATCTCCATGTGAAGCTCGCCACTCATAAATTTCTTTTCCTTAGATTATTGGTGATTTTCTCTGATAAAATAATCAATGCTTAAGTATAAATACTTTGACTTTTTGGCCTTTTCCAAATTGCTTTAACATTTTGACATGTCTACTGGTTATTAATTCTAAAAAAAAAAAAAAAAAAAATAAAGCAGCAAATTCAGTCCAGACAGGATCAAAAAAAGAAGGCATTTTCCAAAGTGTGTCTGACTACTACCAGCATAGCTCTCTACTCAGGCTTTAGTTGCAGTTCTTCCCTGTTCTAATTTAGATTATTAAGCCAACAGAAGTTGTAGCAAGTCAGTTAAGGGGCTAATACACTTAAAAGAAAAAGAGAAGAAGAACCAAAAATCCCAAACTAATCCTGTCAGCCGTCTTGACTAATCAATCAAAATTCCTTTTATATTGTTCTTGTTAATGAGTTGACTAGTAGAGCAGTTGGTATGAACAGTACTTTTGAATGTCTAATTTTAGTATTAGCAAAGGGCATGACTGTGGCAATATGCCATTTATTTATTTATTGTTAATTCATTTATTTGATATGGTCTGTTCTGCTAGACCTTGGGTTTCTTTAATGCAGATTATTTCAGGAGAGGCAGATTTACCCTAAAGCTAAAAAAGCATTGTATTCACATGATGGTGTGTCTTTGCAAAATTTACTAGAATAAGGTAATTTAACCTCTTTAAATTAAGTGTTCTCTCTCTCTCTCCACCTTCCCTTCTCCTGTAAGATTTCTCTGCAAAGTATTCAATAGCTGAGGTCCGTGAGTTGATGCTTTTGTAATGAGCAGCCAGTGAGATTTGGGGCCTGGTGGATGATATCCAGAAGATACTATTAACAGCAATTCATTGAGAGCTAGAGATACATTTTTAAAAGAATTAATGAGTAGGCTCTTGGGTTGTTTGATAATCCAGCTAATGAAAGGAGGGAATAATATGAACACATTGGAGAATTATTTACATTTCCTGCTGATGGGACACAAAAAAATTGTCATTGACAAAGATAATGTAAAACTCATAATATGCCACCAGAGCAAAGACAGTTAATTTGTTAATGGCTATTGAAAAGTCCAGGAATTTTTAAGATCAGCCATTGCACAGGGAATCTTGAAGAGCCTTGCATTCCTACAAATCATATATGAAGGGCACTTGATAGTTTCCCCCAATTTTACAATTTTATTGTCATACAAAGAGAAAGCAGATACAAATGAAAATAGCAAAGTATTATAGAGGCAGGCCAGTTAATTAATAAAAATACATAATTTTTCTGGATCGTCTGAAGTTCTTGACAATTATCAGTATTTCAAAATTTGTCCATTGTAATTTATTTGCCTGACATTCTAAATGGTCACTTTTCAACCAAAGTTTACATTTGTATTTTGCATTATTTTTCTCAAAGAAGAACTTCAAAAGCATAGCAGGTTCATATCCCACTAAACGTGGGTATGTCCCCGATAATTGGAATGACTTGAGAGTCTAGGTACCGCACATGGGATGTTTCCCAGCATGTTAATATTTTGACATTTTCACAATAAAAGGGAAAAGGGTCTTTTCACAACCAAAGGGAAAGCTTTAGGAATGTGTGAAGAAGTTCAGAAAAAAAAAAAAAACCTAAAAAAATAAGCACACCTTCCTTTAGTGTGAAAGTGGCTGGTTTTGTGTCATCCAGAACCCGTTACATTTTCCCATGTGAAACTATCTGGGGAGGCTCTAAGTGCAGATGGCAAAGCCGTAAACAATCCTCCCTGTGTCACCACCCTCAAAAAAAAAAAAAAAATTAAAAGGATTGGTGAAGATGGTTACCCTTGGATCATATCTTGGTGAAATTGGTCTCTCCTAGAATATAGTGTTCCCTAGGGCTGGCGTCTCAAAAGAGAAAAGAGAAGGCCAGAGTATAAAGGGAGAATGAGATTCTAAGTGCACACGCCCCAGGGTTCCTGAGGACAGTTAACTGGGTTAGAATTGTGTTAATATCACTATTGTTTGGGATGGGGCACTTGTTATAATGCGTCATAGCTTTTGAGCCATCTGCCCCGCTCCCATTTTCCCTCTAAACCTTATAATTTTCAGTGCATGATTCTGTCGAATGTGAGCTTTCTCCAGGACCCGTTTATGACAATAAAGCAGAAACACCTGTATTTGTATGTTGCCTATTTGTAAAAGATTTGGAGTAGCTTCTAAGATAAACACAATGTAAAGCAGAAACAGGGCTTAAAAGAGGAGCAGTCATCTGACGGAAGCAGAGCACAGAAGTGTTCTAAACAACAAATATAAGAAAATGACCAAAAATTGTTCTCAAAGGAAGAAGTACCGATAAATAAAACTGGGCACTGTTTTGACTTTTCCTGGCATCCCAGATTGAAAGGAAAAAATGCATCTTAATGGCGTTTTCATTTTGGGATGAAATGGGTCACAGAAATTCAAAAGTTGAGACCATTTGAAGACAATATTTCAGCACTGTGTGGGGCTCAGAGTAAGTGCTTGCAAGATGTGGGTGGGAGAAATATGGCTCTGCAGTCAGATGACCTGGTTTTCATCCAAGGTGATAACAAGCTCGTCTACTTGTTAGCGTTCTGACCTTGAACATGTTATTTACCTCTTTAAACTTTGCTTCATTGGCGACAGGGGGATAATAATAGCAACTATCTCAGAAGCACAGAGTAAGTACCTAACGATGTTATATTTTAATACTATTATTTTACAGAAGCTGTGGAAATGTAACTGAGATGTATAGATTATTATATACCACTTTAGGAAAATAAAGGACATAACATTGGATTATTATCTAAGGAAAGCATTTCGGTGGACACTTTGTTTTCTGACTACAGGTCCAGCACTTGACAGTTACTGATGGAAAAAATGTCTCTCCTTGGGCAGATGCTGGGAGAGATCTCTTGTCTGAATGCTTTGAAATCTGGTCCACACACCGCTTTTCATGACTAATAAAAATAGATGTTGCCGGCTAGATTCTGGCCCTGAGGTTGACCGCATGCAGTCTGTGGTTGGGATGAGGCTGGATTGCCAGGGCCTGTCGTGGGAGGCTGGCAGGTCAGTTAGCAAAGGTCCCTGCAGGTGCTCGCCGTGCCGGCTCACCAGAGCAGCACCTGACTTGCCCACCTCTCCTTCCCGCTTTGACTGAGGCCACTGAACTTGGGTTCAGGAGACTTTGGGTTTGCACAACCTGGTTAAATCTGCCCACTCCTCCACATAGATAATAATCAGCCTTTCGAAGTTTTGAGTTACTGTGCAGCAGGGGACAGCAGGTGCCAGACAGGAGAGAGCTGCCCTGTGAGACACTGTACCGCCAGCACTTTGAGCATTGGGTTTCACCTTGCCCCTGCACATTACAGCGACCGTGTGGTGAGCAGCCTGTCTGCTCCTGCATGCTGTGGAGCCGGGGAGGCGAGAGCATGTCGCTGGTATTGCAGAGCCATTTAAGGGCTGTGACTGTTGTTGCTATCTCTGTAAAAATGGACTGGCTGTTGGCTTTTAGACTGAAGGAGGGGAGCAAAACTCACCAGATTTTATGTCTGTTTTAGATCAGCTTTCAACCTTAAACAACTATATTAAGTGCTCTTTGGGTTAGACTGAAATGCTTGAACAACCTCATTACTGAGTTTAATTATCATGGCATTTCGTAAAAGGTGCAAGAGAGGAGTCTGGCTGGGAGAATCCTGCCCTCTGAGTGCTGATGGCACTGGTTTGGATTTCGGTAACCACTAGAAGGTGCATTTTACATTTCTTGCAGATGTACTTTGCCAGAGAGGAAACGGGGAAGGGGCAGGGAGGAAAAAAAATGCACCGATCTGTTTTCTTTTTTGAAATTGTAAATTACATAAAAAAAAGAAATTGAAACATGAATAGACAAAGACTTTGTTTATTTATTGCCAGGAGAGACCCATTAGCATGCCGCACTGTGTTTCCATGGCATTGTGGAGACATAAACAGAAAACACAGTCTAATGCATTCAGTTAGGCACAGATTTTAAAGTCTAATGTGCAATCTAAATATATATCACATGTATTTTTGCTATTTATTTATCTATTGTATATCCAGCAGTGAAGGGGGAGACTGCCTAACTAATAGGAGGCTGTGATCCGTTTGTAAATGTGCCTGCACGTTCAAGCCTCTATTTGTGATGTGTGTCTGTGGCTTCTCCGTGCTCTTTGTTACCTTGCAATCCCGTCTTACCTACCTCTGCCTCTTCTTGAGTAGAGGCAGCAAACGCAAATGCCTTAATTCACCTTCCAGTCAGGTAACCTACCAGAGGGAAGTGACTTGGGATAAGTGTATATGAATCACTGTGAGTGATGAGGACGCGGCAAATTGGAGAGCCCATGCTCTCTTGACAAGCAACAATTCTCGACAAGCATAAATGTAGGTTTATTTCATAAGATCTGACAAATTTTCAAGAGAATCTGTAAATCTGCATTGTTACCTGAAATCTCCTGATTAAAGAAATTAGCATATTTTTTGGCCAAATGCAGCAGAGCAGGAAGAGTACAGGGGCTGCCGGTTTATGACATCTGATTTGTGATAATTACTTCCCTGTTATTGTGGTTTCTGTTATTTTTTTTTAATGGCAAAGAGCCTTCGCCCCTTCCGTGATGCAAATTGCATGTTGCAATAATGCAGTTGAGTCAATGTCAGAACATAGCCCAGGATCCAGGGCTTTGATGCCTGGTTTAGTGCTCTTTCCTCCTCTTCGTGGGTGATTCTTGCCTGTTGATTCTTTAGAAATTTCAGCTGGCTCTTCCTCAGAGAGAAGCATCAAGCAGAAGGGAATAGAAAAACACAAACCCAAGGTAGAGAATAATGTGACCCTGTTCCAAAGAGCTCCTCTTCAGTGAGAGAACAATTGATCAGAACAGAACAAGAGTGAATAATTTCATTCTCTTGGAGATCATGTTTACAGATAGGATGAATGCCACTCCATGAAGAATTCATTATCAAGCTAGTTAATCAAAGAATCAGAACATAGGTTCAGGGAATGCTGCTTATTATTCTGCATGAAATCACTTGGTAGCATTTGGGTCCCCTCTCTAATTTCAGGGATGCTCCACCACTCCTATATGGGGTGCCTGTCTTTACGTGTTAAGGAGGAAGGTGAGAGAGAGACCTTATTCTGTGGTCTATCATAAGCAAATACGGCATATCTTCACCTTTTTCCCTGAACTCAGGTGTGCAGTAGATTTTTTTTTTAGGACAGTGTGGTTTGACTCAGACTAGCTGTGAAATATAGTGTTAAGTCTTCAGAGACTGAAGTATGAAGCCATATTGTCTGGAAACAAACAAGAAATCAAAAATATTATTCTGGAGATAATAGATTTAGTCTGTCTCTAAAAATAATGAATTGTTTGAAAAATATCTAAATGAAAAAATATCTAAATGAACGAAATAATCAGCTTGGAGAATATCAAGAGCCTTCTATTGTATTGATATACAGCTGATGATATGTACTGAGTGAATTGTATTTTCATTCTCTTGTACTTGGTTTGCCTGTAATTTTGCAACCATGAAGGGAATCACTGTGTCGGGCCACCTCCCTTTGCTTCATTGCCTTTGCTTTTTGTGGGCTCCTGCTTACACTCTGGTTGGGAACTACCTTCCCTTCTTAGGTATTTTCTTGTTCTTTTTAGTCTCAAAGGTCCATTAAGTAGGAAACACCTTATTATAGCTGCAAAGTGAGTGTGTTTCTTACTCACCCCCTGGCCTGTCACAAAGAGGGTCTGGTTTTCTGCAAAGACGATCCCCTTGCTACCCATATCACAGTGTGCTTGGATTACCTGCCAAGTGCTTGCTGTATAAATTATAGCTGCCTGGTGGGAGCTTTAATTCACATGCTTGATGTTTAAAAAAAAATATATTTTCAAGGTTGAACTCCATAAATCCAAGTTTTTTGACTGGGTTATATGTCTGCTCTCATTTTTCCTTTTCTTCTTCTTGTGTTTAGAATTAAACCTTCTTTTGTGGGAAAGGGAAGAAGACACAGGAACTCGATGAGAGAGAATATTGTGTTTGATGAATCTCAATTAATAAATGCGGAGTTAGCATAGATTGGAAAATACTATATTACAGGCTGCTATGTATTTATTCCAATGAGCCAACCCTTCTAAGCCTTTCAGACTGTGAGGGCAGCTTTGGCTCTCAAGATTGCTTTTCTGTTTTGCACTTTCAAGTGCACGCGTGTACTGGCGTGCATGAGCTATTGGCATACCACGATTTAGTTGCAGCCCACCTTGGGACGTGTCATCATTGAGAAACTGAAAATATGATAGGTGTTTGCTTGGTGCCTGGTTTTAAGTTTGGCGGAATCTTAATTCCTTCACCAAATTTTCTTGCCTTGTCTTTTCTCCTCTCATAGCAACTGCGCACAGATGGAACTTCCAGATTAAATAATTGACATCCTGGGCATTGACGGAGGGGAAGTTGATCAACAGGATTGACAGTTGAACACTGACCCAGACAGCATGAAAATGCCCTAACAGGCCTAGAGCTGTGCTTGCAATTGGATTGGGAGGCAAAATTTTGCTAATAAGTAGTTTTGAGGAGAGGACAAAAGACAAAGAATCACTGTGAGGTTGAGTTAGCCAAGTGGGATTGATGACCGTGGTTGTGATGCCACTAAATGCACTGTTTTAAATTTCTTTGGAGAGGGTCTCTTACAGCCGAAGACCCTTTCTTTGCTGCTGGATGAGATATATAACTTAGAGGTCAAGAGGTTAAGCAGATGAGAACTTGCTCTGCATAGCAGAGGGAGGAAGCAGTTGAGGTTGCTCAGCATGGAAGGGCAGGAAAATACCAAAGGGGTCCGGGGAATGGGAAGACAATTGGTGAGGCTGGACCAGGCTCAGTGAAAGGTTGAGGAAAAGACAGCTGAATGGCCAGGAGGAACCTAATCCGATTTCTGATGTGTCCGAATGGAATTTTCTAGGCTTCATTCTCAGCAGTGTGGTTCATTTGCCATGTCTTTGGTAATTCTCCATTGTTCCTGAATGCTCTGGGT
>NC_048234.1:32349766-32357034 GCF_002007445.2 Ailuropoda melanoleuca
GTCTTTATGCAGGTAAATTTTGAGCAACATTGGGTTAGGGAATGCAGATCCAAAACCCAGACCTAAAAGCAAGT
The DNA here is from genome assembly GCF_002007445.2 of Ailuropoda melanoleuca. NCBI lineage: Eukaryota > Metazoa > Chordata > Mammalia > Carnivora > Ursidae > Ailuropoda > Ailuropoda melanoleuca. The sequence goes on from NC_048234.1 coordinate 32,349,841, forward strand.
TCCTATTGCATGCCACCTATGGGTCAGCAGGGGGCTCTGCTGCTTCTAATCTTTCAGGGGTCCAGGCTGCAGCACTTGCCATTGTCTCAGACATCACTGGATGTCATGAGAAGCATGAGAAAGCTTTTGGGTGTGCACACATGCGCATGTGTATGTGTGTCTTGCAGTTAGATGCTCAAATCAGGAGGCNTGTGTGTCTTGCAGTTAGATGCTCAAATCAGGAGGCGACACGTACCACTTTGTGTGCACAAGTGATTGGCAAGCACTGGGCCAATGGTTGCATCCAATTGCAAGGGGCCCAGGAGCAGCACCATAGGGGAGAGGGAAAAGACGGCCTGAGGTGACATCATGAGAGTTGACTTGATGGATGAGCAGGGGCAGCCACATGAAAAACATTCCAGAGGCAGGCAACAGCAAGGACAAAGGCCATGAATCAGAAATAAGTAACTGTTTGCTCTTTGCTAATATTCGGAGATGAGAAAGAAGTGAAAGTAAAAGGTAGTCGATGCTAGGATCCCAAAGAAGCAGCACTCATTATTTCTATACTATTACTGATGACCAAACAAAGCATTTCATACCTTCGAATCACCCGTGTTCCAGGTCCAACCCTACACGGTCTCCATTGAGACTAGGGTGATTTTAGGAAAATCAGAAGCAGAAAATGCTTGGACCTTGGTTCCAGTTCTTACTATGCTGCTTGGGCAATTCATTAAAGCTCTTTGGCACTCAGTTTCTTTTTCATCTATAAATTGGGGGTTAGAATATCTTCCTTGCAGGGTTATTACACAGATGTAATGAGATAAGGAATCTAAGGGGCTTTTCTGTGACAAATTGTGGCATTTGTGTCTAATCGTAGACACAAAAGATGCTACTCTTTGTGTCTAACGGTAGCCACAAAAGATACTAAATAATGTTACTGATTTAGAGTGGAGTAGAATCATTGAATCTTGGGAATTGAAAGGGCTCTTTGAAGTCTCTTAGTCCATTATCCTGTCCACTGCAGAAATCCTCAGAAACTTCCTGGCAGTTGGTCTTATAATCATGCTCAAAATTCTAGTGATAAAAACTCCTCTCTTTTTGAGAAAGTACCTTTCAATCCAGAATTGTATTTTCAGAGGGCCAGTGGATGGATATGGTTAATTCATGCTTGAGGAAAAAATGTGTTCTGTGGTCAAGGAAGTTTGCAAAGTTCTGGGTTCCACAAATTAAGACACATTTCTTTATTATACACAACATTTTAGAGCCCTTTGTATTTTTGTGAATAATTGTGATTTTCTAAAAAATTGCTGCATTATATAGCGTGTTCCAAGTAAGACTTAGGGGACAAGTGGTTGGGGAAGCATAAATGTTGATAACAATATTAAACATCTCTTCTTTACATGGAAGAGAATTCTGTCTAATAACTTGAAACTCTTCCTCTTATCTCTGTTTCCCTGGAACAGCAGAAATAAGTTTGCACTGTTTTCCACAAACAGATTGCCAAGAATCGATGTATGCTTCAGACACGTGGTCTGGCAGAAAGTGAGATACACCTGAACGGTTGTTGTGGCATACAAAACCTTTCAGTACCAGAGTGTTTGATCCCTGTTGTGCATATAAATTGATTATCCCCAAATCAGAAAATGGGGCAGATTTCCCCTTTCTGATATTTCTAATTCCAACACCGAGGAATGTATTTATCTAAAGGACAAAATGGAAATTGTGTGTCATCTTTCTAGAGGAGTTTTAATGCCTCTCTCCACTCCATCACCCTTACACAGCCAATATAACTTCGGGGTTCAAGATGCACAAGGCAGGAAAATGAAGGGATTGACCAAGGCCACTGAGGGATTCTGTGTGTCACCTCCCAGAATAGAAGGTGAAGGTGTCTGGCTCCTGTGGTCTCTGCCTGTGAGCACACCACATCTCCAAAGAGGTCATTTGATGCTGGGTAAGGAAAATGACCTGGCGACAGAATGAAAAGGTTTCAGTGATACCCTTTCCCTCCTGTGACATCTTTGTGATGAGATCTTCTGATGTCTCCAAATCCATATTAGTTATGTAATGCAGTGAGAAATTGCTTCTGTCATCAAAAGCATAGGGCAATTATAGATCTACTTTGAGCATTTTGAGTAGCGAGTAATACTTCTGCAAAAAACACATTTACTCTTCTAACTTATCTTTGCAAAACATGAGGCTTTATGGATGTAATGCAAAGAATCCTGGAAAGGAATCAGGATACCTGAACTCCAGCCCTAGCTGTGCCACTAATAAACTGTGTGTGCCTGGATAAAACCTTGCCTTCTCCTGAATCAGAATCTATCCTTAAAGCAAATCATCTCTCAGTTTTAATCCTACCTCTATAGCACTATAACCATGAACTTTTATTTTCAATAAAAGGAATTCCTTTTAGTTCCCAAAATCAGATAAATAAGAGATAACTTTATTATTTTATTTAAATCAACTTATATGTGACTCTGAGCTCTCATTTGGCCAAGGTAAAGTTCAATGCCAGACATTTTGGCATTAGCACTTCCTCCACAGAGATTTGGTTAATATTTTAATGTCTGACTCAGTGCTAGAACATCAGCAAACCCTTCAGTCATCAGTTATAGGACCACCCTGGCCTACATTGAGATGCCACTGCGTCCTTCGGCCTGATGGCATGATGCCCTGTGGCTTCAGGGCACACTGCTCCTGTATCCCGCTGAAGGCATAGATCTTTATGTTGATGCTAAGAGCTTGTGTCTAAAATCCTTCTTCCCTAGTGGGTAATGAAGCCATTTCTTGGCCACTTCCCAGAAGCTACCATAGAGCATCTCTGCTGTCTTGGGACCTCTAGATTTTTGTCTTTTTTGACAAACTGAGAGAATAAAATTCATTTTTTAGTATTCCCCAAAGATAATCTTATTTCTCTCCACTCTTCCCAGCGGTTTTTCCAGAAGATAAACAGTCTTGAATCTAATTTTATATTTTGCAAAAGATAAGAATAACTTTTATCTTCAAGTAACTTCTCCTTTATATTGAAAAAAATCCCCAAATCAAGGAAATACTAAGTGCCTGGCTATCTGCATAAAACATAAAAAATGAGAAACATGGGGAGACAAACATAAATTAACATTTTGATAAATTATACTGACCAGGTGGTAACACACACAACTTTATAATCTCTGAAGGAGAAAGATAAAATGTTCAAAGCACTTTTTTTATTCCACACATAACATACTTTTACTATAGAATGCTTAAAAATCAAGATAAGCAAAAATGAAATTATGTATTTAAGCCATTTATGATCCAACCTCTTAGAGATTTCTACTTTTAATATTTTGGTGTATATACTTTCATACTTTATGCATGTATACTATTGCTATTATTAAATGTAGCTAACATTTGTTTGTTTGCTAAGACATAAGAGGCATGAGGAAAATCTAATTTATGATTAATACAGAGCCCCAGACTTTGAATAATGAGATATTTTAAGTAGCTATATTTATTGAGGATTTATCATATTCATATACCAACCCTTATGCAAAACCCTTGAAATGCATCTTTTTATTTAATCTTTGTATCAAATCATGAGGTTAACATTCATGGTAGATACGAATGGTCATTTAGAAAGTCTTCCTCTTGCTTCCCCACTTCTTAACAGAAGTTCACTCCCCCTCCTCCTCCAATAATCTATTCTTTTCCTTTGTAACCTATCCCACCTCTGACTTTCCGGATGGGCCTAATTGATACAGGAGTGATTCCATTTCAACAGGTAGTGGTTCATGCAGCCAATCGGTTACTCAGTTCTGGACAAGGGGATGTGGAGAGTTGGCTGTGTATTTCTGGAGATGAATCCATGACCATAAGCAAAGAAACCCAAGGAGAGGCTATTTCTTCTTCTTCTTTTAGCTATAGCTGAGTATGATGTCATGTCTCTTATTGTTAAATTTACTTTGAATTCGTGTTTCTGTTTCTTGAGGCTACAAGCATCCTGACTAATATAGTGTTGTTATCTCATTTCTACAGATGATGAAATTGAAGTTCAGCTATTGCCCAAATTAGTAAGACAGACTCCATCTTGGTTTTATCTGAGTCCAGAATCTCCACTCATATGCTTGAAATTTTTTTTTACTTATAAGTCACTGGTATTTCTTTTTTGGTGAACCCACTGTTCGTGTCCTTTGGAAAGGCACAGTTTAAGTCTGATATATATTTTGTTTTCTATAATTTCAGATAAGACATTGGTGGAAAGTTTCTGACAAATTTCTTGTACTTATTTTTATTTCTAAATTAACCTCACTATTGATGTTTGTTATTTTTGTTGCTCTAACTCTACAAGGTTGCATTTCAGTATCAGTCCAACACATTCTAAAACATGACGAAGGCACCTGGGTGGCTCGTTGGCTAAGTGTCTGCCTTTGGCTCAGGTCATGATCCCAGTATCCTGGGATCAAGCCCTGCATTGGGCTCCCTGCTCAGCGCGGAGTCTGCTTCTCCCTCTGCCTCTGTCCCTCCCCTCTGCTTGTGCTCTCTCTCACGCTTTCTCTCTCAAAAATAAATAAAATCTTTAAAAAAACCCAAAAACATGATGAACTGGTTGTAACTTAGTATTGATATTAAACCATCTGGCAATGCAGTCCTTTTATTTGGACATCTCAGAGTGTCTTTCTGCACTTTGACTTGTGGTGACTTCTCTTCCTGCTACCTATCAGTTTGTAAGTTTCTTGAATGCAGAGGCTGTATATCCTTATATTTTTGTTCTCTCAAGCTAGGTGAATAGAAATTTGGTCCATTTATGGGAGGTATGGGTAGTATACTTGCATTAACTGAGTGTTAAATAATGGTAGGTTAATAGGCATATTCTAAGGGTGTATAAATGATACATAACCATCAAATAACCTATAGGTTAGATTTTATTATCTTCATTTCGCGGCACAGTTGAGAAAAAGTTCAGAGGTGATAATTACCATCCATTCATGTATTCAGTTAGCAAATATTTCTTAAGCACAGTCGACCTGTCAGACATTCTCATAGTTTTTACAGATGCAGTGGTGAACAAATTATGGTTCCTGTCTACAATAATTTTGTAGTTAAAGGACAAAGACAAAGAAGTAAAGAGGCAGTTATTGTAGAGTGAGATCGAGAAGGAAGCCCAGGGAATTATGGGAGCAAGAAAGAGACACACCTGACTAAAATGTGGTAATTAGGGAGGGTTTCCTTAAGGAAGCAGTATCTGATTTGAATTCTAAAGAGAAGGTAAGAGCTGGCCAGGTAAATCTAGACTTAGATTGGTCTAAGTGTAGTCCAGGGGGATTAGCTACGACTTCAAGGGAGAAGGCTCCCGTGTACAAGTCTCCGAGGCATATTGTGAACACAACATATTCCGTGATGTTAGAGAATGGGGTTTGTTGGGGATGGTGAGAGAAGAGGCTGGAACAGTAAGTCTGATTTTTGAATTGCCTCAATTGATGTGCTAAGAAAGTTGAATTTTGCCCTGTAAGAATTGCGGAACCATTTGGGGCCCTTGGGTAGAGGAATGGTTTATTTCTGTTTTGGTAAGGGCAGAGACTGGTTTAGTGGAGGGTATGGTAAAGCTTTTCTATAAAGGACCACATAGTGAATAATTTCAGCTTTGTGGGTCATGGTATCTCTCTTGTATGTTAGCATCATCCCAAAGCAGCAATAGACGGTACATTCATGTGCAAATGATTGAATATGGCTGTATTCTAATAAACTTTATTTACAAAACCAGGCAGGGCATCAGATTTGGCCAGTAGGCTGTTCTTTGCTGAACCCTGGTTTAGAAACAAGCAAAAATCAGGAGATAGGAAGTTATGGTAATCCAACCGAGGTCTGAAAGAGATAATGCAAGTTGAAAGAAGTAGGCAGATTTACAAAATACAAGGAAATAGTTTCACTGTAACTTACAGATTGATTTGATCTATGAGTGGAAGGTGGGGTAAAAATGATTCTTTGAGGACTGGTCTAGACCTTGGTGTAGATGACTGTGTTTCAACTGAAAACAGCTGGCTGAGGAAGTGAGGTGGGAAGAAAAGTTCTATTTAGATAAATTGAGGATAAAATATGTGTCAACATTCAGGTGAAGATTTCCGTGGGCAGTCGGACATAGTAAATTTTGGTACTCAGGGGAGCAGTCTAGACTCAGCCACAAAGATTTGATTGTCATTGACGTATTTGAAGTATAATTGAAAGGAGGAGAGCAGGAGAAATCTACGAGGAAGAGGGAGAAGAAGAGCGGAGGACTGTGAATGGCACCGCAGGGGACCACGATACCTCAGGTACAGACAGAAGAAGTGGTTTCCCTGAAGAGAGCTGAAGACGAGTCCCAGAGAGGTATGTAGAAACCAGAAGAAGTGTCCTCATGGGAGACGAATAGATAGGGAAAAGACAAAATTAATGGTATCTAATACTGTGTCTGTTCATTTTTGGCTAATGGCTTTGGGTGACACACTGTCAGAGGAGTGATGGGGAGTCAGACCTGTTTGTAATGAACTGAGGAGTATGGTTCACGGTATGGACATCCCTTCTGAGAATGATAATTGTGAAATGGAGAAAAGAAATAGATGGGGATGAGTGTGTTGCGTTTTAATAATGAGGGGAGAGACTGGATGATATTTACTTTTCTGATGGGAAAATACTTAAGAGAAAGTATTGAAGGTGCATAAAAGGGGGGTAGTTGATGGAGGAAGGTCTCAGGTGAAGTGGACAGAAATTGGCTCCAGGGCCTAGGTTGCAGGCTTACCATCGGCAGGAGAAAGGTCACAGCTTCTTTCATTGGGGCAGGGAAGCTGGAAGCAGGAAGCAGGAGTACCTATTTTAGTGAGTTAATAGGTAGGGGGTTGGGCAGGAAGCAGAGAGAAGTCTCTTTACTCCAAGAAGTTTGAAGCAGGGTCTTTGCTAAGAGGGAAGGGTTTGTTATTTTTTGTTTGTTTGTTTTGGTATTTGGAAGCTTCAAAGATGTGGAGAAGATTGAAAGATTTTCCCCTTTGAAAAGCTAACAAGGAACATAAAATGTTTTTGGCAGGTCTTCAGCTCATACATGGCAAATCTGATAATGGAATTCTTACCTCCATAAGTCTAGAACCACTGTTTTGTCCATTATACCATGCTGACGGGGAGAACTTATGTGGTTTTATGTTTATATGGAGCTAACTAGTTCCAAGGGACCAAAGACATATCTATTTCTGAGGATTCAGTCCTTTGTTC
>NC_048234.1:32357134-32364595 GCF_002007445.2 Ailuropoda melanoleuca
GACAACAGACTGTATGGGGAAAATTTTTTTTTTTTTTTTTGGTTTATTTGAGAGAAAGAGAGCATGAACAGAGGGAGGGGGAGAGGAAGAGGGACAGGCAGGCTCCCTGCTGAACAGGGAGTCTGCCTCTGCGGGGCTCAATCCCAAGACCCTGGGGTCATGACCTGAGCTGAAGGTAGATGCTTAACCAACTGAACCACCCAGGCGCCCCTGGATGGGGAAACATTTCAACATGTACTTTTCCATCTGTAAGTAAGCAGCCTACTAAGGCATTGCTTCAAGTTTAAGTATAGAGGATAGTAGAAGAAAAAAAAAACCCACAAAAACAAAGATAAACCATAAAGAGTCAAACCAGGGATGAATGAGAAAATTTCAAGTGAAAAATCTCAGCAGTTGTCAGGGCCTCCCCACAATATCATTTTTTTTTTTTTTTTTTTTTTTTTTTTTTAGATTTTAGGATCATGAAAATGACTCTTCTATGCTCTTCTGTGCTCAGAACAGAGAGTGAGAAGTGGGTTGAAAAACTTACTTGCTTGTTGAAAGTTTCTTGCTACCACCCTGTTATTTATGGTCCAGTTCTTTCTTCTGGCTCCATAAAGTAGTTATTTATTAGCAAATTTGAAAAAGTCCAGAGTAAACTCACAGGTCAGTGGTAAATCCACACAGATCAGGTGATGAGAGTAGTCTCCCCTAGCAAGCTGACCTATGGATGAAAGAACTATGGGGAAGGCTTTTTTTTGCCATTCTCTGATAGGTTATATTAATTTGTCTAATTCTGTAAGATCCTCTCTCATTACCCCAAAGAACAGGGCTTGTTCTTATAAACTGATGGGTCCTTCTAATGTACATCCACAGGAAAGAATTATCAGAGGAAAGATATGCAAAGTTGAATTGGAATGGATATTATAATTTACTTTTTTGAGGGGTCTATAAATGACAGAGCATTTCACCAAGCATTTATCCGTGTGCATAAACTCAGTTATTTTGGACTACCCAATTATATGCTACATTAATATTTTATGTGCAGCACACTACATTTCACTGTGTCACTAAAATTAAATTTGACTACCGCAAACACTGGCAGCAAACCAAGTTGTGTAAAACATGGTTATAGTAGCATTCACTCAGACGTCTACCCCGTTCTAATCATTTGTGGTTCAAAGGAACAGAAGGCTACATTTCTTCCAATAATTATTTGATACTTAGATAATCTTTCAAATATGAAGGTTCAACCAGCCCTCAAACTGGAGGTTAATGTTCCCCTTCCTTTAGGATTCTGTCACTAAGGTACCATTGTCTTCAGTGATGATAGCCTTGATGGTCTGTGGGGAACCAGCCAGCGTCCAGCCTCCTCTCACGGATCTGCCATATGTACTAGAGAAGCTAGAGAAGCCGCTCCAGTTTAGCTGAGAACCACAGCTCTGAAAACTGATGAGATTATGATATATTTGTAAGGCATCTCCTATATGAGTAAAGGTTTCCTATATATATATGTATGTGTATATGGATTTATCTAAGACTAAGGACTAAAAACAATTAACCAAGTCATAAACTATTCTTCATATCTGAATTCTGTTTGCCCAGTACTTTATAAGAGATTTAGTCTTGTTTGCAATTTTTAGTGTCAATAAATAAATTTGTTTTCAGTCTCCCAAATCTTGTTTTTTTTTTTTTAAAGATTTTATTTATTTATTTGACAGAGATAGAGACAGGAAGTGAGAGAGGGAACACAAGCAGGGGGAGGGAGAGGAAGAAGCAGGCTCCCAGCAGAGGAGCCTGATGTGGGGCTCGATCCCAGAATGCCAGGATCACGCCCTGAGCTGAGGGCAGACGCTCAACGACTGAGCCACCCAGGTGCCCCCCAAATCTTGCTTTTTATATCTTGAAGCCAGTTAAGGGCATGCGTTTGAATGTGGACACATCTGTTACAGCCTTTTTTTTTTTTTTTGAAACTTTCCTATCATAAGCCTTAGACCAAAGGGACAGTTTACCAAGTATGAAATTAATCTTTTTCTTGGGAATGTTTTCTTAGGCATTGTTTTCATCTATGGTACATGTTACTTTAATTGATTTTTATTTCTTTTACTCAGTATTCACTTAAGGACTTAATGATTAGAAATTACTTCTCTCCCTTAGTTGATTTGGATATGTTAAAGATATGGCTCTGGAGGGTATTTTTACTTTAGCAAGGTGCAAGTATTTATCCTAAACTTCATTTAAGTTAAAAAAAATACTAAATTTTAAGTTACAAATTGTTTGAAACAAAAAATATAGAAAATCATGTAATGAACTTCTGTGTACTCACCATTGAGATTAAACAGGTGATAATTTTTAATATTTACTTCAGAAGGGATATCTAGGATCTGAACCATATATAATTAATGAACTTGATCAGTGAATGATGATAGCTTTGTTTCTTTTCAATTGCTATTCCTTTATTTCTTTTTGTCATGCCCTTGAGCTGGCTAGTATCTTCTATATGATGTTGAATAGAAATCTGCTTTTTTTAAAAAGGAGTGATTCAGGTGTTTTATCATTAGGTTTGCTGTAGAGTTTAAGGAGATTCATTTGACCAGATTAAGGATGTTGCCTCCTATTTTTGATGCTCTAAATATTCCCTTCTCCCCATCCCCTGCCCCAAGGAAGAGGTGTTGAATTTTATCACATATTTTAAATTCTTCCAGAGATGGAACAGTTAGTATGATGTTTTTTATTGGCTTTATCTTTTTAGAGCAGTTTTAGGTGTATAGCAAATTTGAGGGGAGGGTATAAAGATTTCCTACATGTTCTCTATTCCCACATAGACACTCCTCCCCTTTTATAAATATTCCCAACCAGGGCGGTACAGTTTGTTACAAGATGAACTTAACATTGACACATCATCAACACTCAAAGTACATAGTTTAATTTTGGTGTAGATTCCATGAGTTTGGACAAATGTATAATGACATATATCTATCATTATAGCATCATGCAGAGTATTTTCATTGCCCTGTATATCCTCCATGCTCCACATATTCATTGTTCCCCTGCTCCTCCAACTCCTGGCAACAGCTGATTTTTTTTTAACTGTCTCCATAGTTTTGCATTTCCCAGAACATCATATAGTTGGAATCATACAGTACGTAGCCTTTTCCGAATGGCTTCTTTCATTTAGTAATATGCATTAAATTTCCTCTATGTCTTTTTCTGACTTGATAGCTCATTTCCTTTTCAGTGTGGAATGATATTCCATTGTCTGGATGGACCACAGTTAATGCATCCATTCACCTCCTGAAGGGCATTTTGGTTGCCTCCAAGTTTTGGCCATTATGAGTAAAGCTGCTATAAACATCTATGTAAAGGTTTTTATGTGGACATAAGTTTTTATCTCCTTTGGGTAAATATCAAAGAGTGTGATTGCTAGATCATATGGTAAGAGCTTGTCTCTTTCGAAAGAAAGGCAATTGTCTTCCAAAGTGGCAAAGTACCATTTTGCATTCCCGCCAGCTCCGAGTGAGAGCTCCTGTTGCTCCGCAGCCTTGCCAATATTTGGTGTTGTCAGTGTCCTGGATTTTGGCCATTCTTATACGTTACGTGTTGGTCGTATCCAGAAGGTTTTAGGAACCTCACTGCTAGTCTCGTTAGTATTTGGACCTGAGTCACATCTCTTAATCTCTAAATAGTTTTGCTCTACTTTTAACATGTAGCCTGAATGCTTTTTCCTGAAATTCTTAATCTTTACAGAGATGGTAAACTGATTCCTGTCATTCCTCAGTGTCAGAACAGACATTTTTGCATTTGAATCTTTACATATTTAATCAGTTGAAACTCAGAACATTCTTATCACTTTTAAATCAGTTTTAGCCCCAGGAAAGTAACGTAGCAAAGTAAAATAAAATGAAATAAATAAGTAAAATGTGTGAATACATGAGATTCGTGGGCGGTGGAAAGAGCTGTATTTGTACTCAAAGTAGTAGTGCCTTTCAAAATTGATTTAGCGGCAAACTGTATCTTCAAACAAAATATAACCAGAATGCCAACGTCAAAAATAGATAAAACAGCATCTTGTCTTGATGGCTGCATGGTGGGCAGAGTGAGACGGGGACCTGGGCTCTTTTTTAATAGATAACTCCCACATTTTTACCCTTCTTGGCTCTGAGAAGTCCTTCGGATGTCACAAAGCATTGTCTCTGAGGCCCTTTCTAGATAATTATATATGTTTTTTGACAAGTATTACAGATTTTGTACATTTAGATCAGTATTGCTTTTAAAATTTGAGAATTACGCATTTTTACAGTACACTCTTATAGTTCAAAACAATATAAATAAGTGAAAATAATTTAGAATTTCTATTTCCACTGACTAATAACAATACCTAGACTTTTGTACCTACTTAAGGAAATCACCATAAGAAGCTATTATTTTTATTCCAATCATAGTAACATTGCTCAAAATATATTGGGATTGCTCATTGAGTCCCTTTATGAGCCATTATAGAAAACAAGTATCGATAGATTAAAGTAATAACTTGTTTTGAGCACAAATGGAATTACCATCACTGGATGGATCTTTTGACTGTTTCCAAAAAATCAACACAGACATCAAAAGGATGAAGTTTTGCCACTATTACAGCTATTCAAAGCAAAAGGAATTGCAAATGTCAAATGCAGTTTCAAAAGAGAAGTTTCTAATATGATATGACTAGGGACAATCACAGCATCATTAGAATAAATGTATAACCTCCTTTATAGTGATTTCCTTGAAGAGTTCCATGTTCCTATGGCTGTCTAAGTTGTGATATGCTTGTTCAAGAAGAGTCATGCCTGGTAGATTCAGAACAGACTGCAGGGTAGGGAAGATGGAGAGTGAGCAAGAAGGACAGGATTTCCTGGTTGGGTCAGGCTGGTGACTCATGTTGCAACCTATAGGGCAAGGAAGGTCAAGAGTGGTCACTGTGACTTAGCGGCTGAGATTGAAAAATGAAATCAGTGTGTGGGCTTAAGTGGAAGAAGGAATCCGAGGGACAGGTACAAAAGAGAGCAAATTAATTTCATAAAACATGATTTTTAAATCATTGAAAGGAAATTTGATGAAGGGCTAGGAGTGTGGTTGACATAAGAAAGTAGCTTTCGGACAGTACAAAACATTCCAGATTTGAATTAGCAACCTCAGAGTTAGTTCCTTCCTCCACTGTATATCAACAGTATGACCTTGGGAAAGTTACTTGGCCCCATCTGTGTTCATATACTATTTTGCACATATCTCTATCACAGGAGTTATTACAGTGTATTTTTGTGAACCATTCATGCATCTGTGACCCTTCTGAGACTGGATATTCAAGACAGCTTCCTTAACTTACTCATCTTTGCCATTCCTAGTGCCGGGAAGAGACTGACACAAAACAGGTGATCAATTGCGGCTTGTTGAATAAAATGCAGACTTGTAAAAGTTAAGATGGCAACAAAGGAAAGTTCTTTGTGAAATGCGGAGGACTGTACCACTTCAGACTATTAAAAATAGAAATCGGAGAACTGAGTTGTAACAAAAGAAATGAAAAATTTGATACAAGATATCACTCAACTTTGTGTTTTAATCCTTTCCAGTTCATAAGAGTTGCGTATTGAAGTGTTCTCTGTTGTGTGAGTATAGGTAGAAGTTGGTATTAATTCTAAGCAATAGAAATAGCTACAGTAATTTGATTGGAATATTTAGGGATTGGAGTATTTAGGGATTATGTTCACTGTTCATGTATATCACAAAGTTTACATTGCCTCTTGCCTGGTGGTAGATTTTTGGCATGAAAGTACTAGAATTCATCCCCAGTCCTTCCTCAGTGACTTCCATGGGCGGCTTTTCTTCATCCCTTTGTGCTCTAGTGGAGAGAGGATTGGTGTTTTCCCCTGGCTTGAAGTTAATTTGAGTCATACTCAGCACTGAAGTGAGTGTCCCTTTGCATCCTTTGTGTGGCACTAGGTTCCCATCTAGACACTTGTGTTCCATGTTTTATCAGGCAGCCCACAGTACGGTTATCTCTACCCAGGCAGAATCAAGATCCACCTCTCTGCCTGAGCTGGCCTGGAGACTTGTAGATGATGCCAGCCTTCTCTGGGAGATATAGGCAATGCTTCACAGTGTTGGGAATCCTGAGGTTAATCGCTTTGACCTATGGTTGGCCTCCTCAACCTAGACTTTGGACTTCTACTGGCATGACTCTTGGTGAGGATTGGATGAGTGGAAAACAATTAGCAACTGTTTTGACAACCCTCAAAAACTCTTGAATCTCATTGTCAGCCAGCTTTCTAGTAAGAATGCTGAGCTGTAGTTCAGTATCTTACCATGTTCTGCTGTCCCATTTCATAAGCTCCTCCCTGTTCATTATTCTCCCATTCCAGCCTTGAAAAGCAATTGTTCCCAAGGATGACTCCAGTTGATTATCTAGAGGCGTCAGGCATGATTAATACCCTACCTTATATCATACATCATCTTTTTTCCCCTTTGGGGCCCCGAGAGCAGTGTCCTTTTCTGCTCCTTGCTGCCACAACAAATAAGTTCCCCTGTATTGTATTTATGGAAGGACATATTTCCTGACGTCTGTGCCCTGCACAGGTTAGCAGGTTGGATGGCAGTAGTTAGGACTGTCATAAATCCAATGCTGGCATGATGTGTTTGGGGTGCTGCCAGCGGTCAGATTCACAGAGCTACCATAAAGGGCTGTCTGAGAAACGACAACCAGAAATCGCACAAAGGTTCTTCTCGACCCCCCCCCACCTCAATCACAGTGGGTAACAAAAGGGAATCCAGGAAGTCTGGGACTCATTGTGGGAGCTGAGAGCTATCCTCATTTCCTGCGTGTGCTGAGTCTGAAGCCTGGTGGTGCAACAGAAGAACGTGGGTTTGGGGTGGGCCTCAGAAGATCTGGGTTCAAGAACCGCCCCCTCTCTTTCAGGTTTACACGGAGTCAGATGAAGAACCTCTTTGGGCTTTAGGTTCTTCACCTGTAAACAGTGTTAGTGACGTGTAACTCACCATTCATGAGGATTAAATCCCATGTTGCATATGAAAATGCTTTGTAACCTAAGAGGTGCTGTAGGAATACGAGGACTGAGTGTCTTCTGTCTGGAAATTGAGGTGTTGCTTCCTTCTTGGGGCTCAGAGTCAAATTACATAGGTTCCCGTGGGTGTGTCTGTGGTCCTGCTTGCTTGTTTACCTGTTCTACTGCATTTCCCTGACCTCTGAGTTTGCCAGGACCATTGGCTCTGGCTGGACATCTCCATTTTGCTGTTTGGCTTCTGTGTCTATCCTTAGGCTTGACTCTCTGCCTCCTTTGCTTTCTGGTGTGTTCTTGGTCTCCATTCTGTGTTCCCTCATCCCAGCTCACTGCCCTGAAGCTTCCCTTTTCCTAAGGCAGCCAAAGTTCCACCTGACAAAATGTTTCAAGAACATTTTCAGGGAGTTAGATATGCAGTTCATGCTACACT
>NC_048234.1:32364890-32373674 GCF_002007445.2 Ailuropoda melanoleuca
TTTTTTTTTTTTTTTTACTTCAGCACAAATACTTTCTTTTCTTTCTTTTAGAGACAGGAAGAGTGGGGCAGTGGGGAGGGGCAGAGGGAGAAGGAGAGAGCAGATCTTAAGCAGGCTCTATACCTACGGGCTGGCGCAGAGTTTGACATGGGGCTGGATCTCACAACCCTGAGATCATGACCTGAGCCAAAATCAAGTCAGATGCTTAACCTACTGAGCCATCCAGGTGCCCCGGCACAAATATTTTCATAACACCTTTGGAAGACCAGCTTCAAATTTAGAATTGTTGGACTTCTGTGCCAGAACATAGCAACGTGGGGAGAAGCAGCCTTGTCCGTACCAGCCCTTTTTCCTTCCCCACACTGCCTTGTGCTGTAATGCAAGGGGCTTCATGCGTGCATGCGCACGCACACACACACACGGGCATTCCAGCCTGCATGTCCATCCCCAGGAAACAGCTGCTCCTTTTCCACAGCTGGAGCCCAAGGATGTGCCTGTTGGCTTCATCTGCTCTAGGTGAGGCAGATGAAGGAAGGTCTAGAGGAGTTGGGGCTTGTTTGGGCAGGAGATACTGGTTTCATGGTCTTGAAGGGGCCAGGGCAGGGGCTCTGGGTGGGCCTGTGCTTCTGGCCTTGCAGAGTTGTCTCTGTGGTAGGCACCCAACCATGGGAGGCTCCTGAACATGTGTGTCCTGGGCAGGGGCCTTGGCCAAACACTTAAGTGCAGTATTTCAAGTGAAAGAGCTTAAAATGTCTCCTCCCCCCACTTTATTGGAACTCACAAAAGATCGAAAGAATATTTGGTCTCCTTCCCCATCCTCCAGGCCAGGAGGGCTAACGTCTCAATGGGGNCTGGTTTCATGGTCTTGAAGGGGCCATGGCAGGGGCTCTGGGTGGGCATGTGCTTCTGGCCTTGCAGAGTTGTCTCTGTGGTAGGCACCCAACCATGGGAGGCTCCCGAACATGTGTGTCCTGGGCAGGGGCCTTGGCCAAACACTTAAGTGCAGTATTTCAAGTGAAAGAGCTTAAAATGTCTCCTCCCCCCACTTTATTGGAACTCACAAAAGATCGAAAGAATATTTGGTCTCCTTCCCCATCCTCCAGGCCAGGAGGGCTAACGTCTCAATGGGGCATATGAGACAAAATTCCGGTATTGGCTCAGATAACACGTCAGCTGGCTTTTCTATTTGTGTTTTCCTCATTGGTGAAATGGGAGTTATTTCCTTCTCTCAGGGACATTTAAAAAAGATAAATGTTGAGTTTCAAGAATCCGAAGGAATGTACCCTGAGTTGATGGATGTGAAGGAATAACACTGATGTCTTTCCTCCACTCACAGCAAGTGGAGCTCCAGGACTCCCTTCCTTTGGGTCCACAGGTCTCCCAGAGGCAAACCCAGTTACTCTTTAGAGCCAGGATGCTAGCTAGCTCTGACTGTCACATTCTTCCTCCCAAGGCTCAGAGAGCGAGGGCTTATTTTCCCCCAGTGAGCTTTCAGCCTCTGTTTTTCTGCCCAGATGCCCCAGCCGGCCAGGTGGTTTTGCACTGGGGCTGCAGAAGGTTCTGCCGGCTGCCCAGCTTGTAAGTGCAAAGGCGAGGACCCCTGGGGCTCCCGAAACAGGGCCCTCATAATCATCTCTCCCTAATAGTAGAGAAAAGCTGTCTCCTTGTGAGGAAGGGAGAAAATCACAGATGAGGAAGTGTTGAAGAGAGCATTGACTGGGTTCATTTTAGAGACTGAGTCCAGTTTTCCTCCCTCCCTTACGGGGTCCTCGGGAGTTTATCCCCTCCCTGCATCAGCAGCTTGAGGCAATTAAAAATGCTGAGCTCTGCGGTGCTATCACACCAATTCGGTCTTTATAGGAGAAAATTAGTTCTGAGACAACAGTCAACAGCCTGTCCTTCCAGGTGGCTCCGGGAATACAAACCTCGTAAACATTTCCAGCCTTTCTGCTGACTACCTGCCTTTGAATGAAAGGCTTTGCCCATTGCCTTTGTTTCCTGAAAATGCCAAAAGTAATGGGGACCAGGACAGAATTAGCTGTGGAGTGAAAGTCACCGCTCCCCCTGAAGGTGGAAGCACATACAATTGCCTTAAAGTGCTAATATTTTCTCATTCCAGGGGTTATATTNGTGCTAATATTTTCTCATTCCGGGGGTTATATTTAAGGAGTATCTTTCAAATATCCATGTATTTTCCTCAAATCGCTAAAACAAAGGCAAACCAAAACAAACCGACAGCTACCAAGAGGGGACAGTTTTCCCCTCAGCTGAGGCACGAATTGCCGAATTGCAGTCCAGGAGTGATTTTTATAGCCGAGTTATAGATGGCTGGAAATCAGGAGGTTTTGATGGAAATGCGGAGCGACTTTTAAGCTGTATTGATGCCTGTGAGTGCTGCTATGATCAAAATGCCCTCCTTCCCCCACTGGACTCCCTCCCCAGGCTCTTTAATTCTTATAAATAATGTGCTAGCCTTTCTCACTGAAGCTGGTCAGTGAGGCAGCCTGGGAGATATGATTAAGGAATAAAATTCCCATTCTGGGTCAGAGAACACAAACTGTAGGTTTGATTTCTGACTGTTCAGCTGGGGCAAAATAAAGAAACAACCCTTTTCATGGCCCAGTTATCCCTGATCAGCAGTGAAATGGTTAATGCGTCCTCTTTGTCTCCACCTCCAACTGGGGATAACAGCAGGACTAGGCTCCCCCTAACCTCCAAGATGGGAGCTCCTCTGGGCAAAATGTCTTGATGTGCAAAACACCAGCACCCTTCAGAGCTTCCCAAGTGATTTTTTGTTGCTGTTGTTTTATAGTTGCAGTGATGAGAGAGACTGAGTGTTGATAAATGTTCTGGCACCAGGGCGTACAGATTCAGAAATTTTGTCTCTTAGCTACTTGATTGCTACAAATTAAGCAGAGATATTCGCTCTTACCTCTGAGGGACATAATTGGGACTCTTTCCCATGTGAAACCAAGGTCTCTTCCTTTGGGAAGCTTGTAAAGTCTGAGGTTTTTGTCGCTGCTTTCAGTCACACAGCGCTCTCAAATCTTAGCCCCACTCATTTGTCACTCCTCCACCCTCCTCCCCTTAAATAAAGCATATGTTCCAATCTATTAAGTTCTTTGCCCATGAGAGCCACCAAAAAGAGGTCAAATAATACATTTTGGCACATTTTTTTACTTTGTCACTTACTGTCGCGATTTTGAAGATAGAAAAAAGTTGACAACTGCCCTTGAAAACATGAGAATATGGAGATTTTCTGCCTTGACAGGTTTCTTTAACCCCCTCTTTAGTCTCACAAATCAGGCAGGCTCTGTATTCCATGAAATGTAAAGTTTAGTTGGATGACTTTTCATAAACTTCATTTTTAACACATTTTTTCTCCTCTTGTATTTCTATAATATATGCAAAATGCCAGGCTCCTCAAAAGAACTTTACAGGTCATTTTCCTGCCATAATAGTCGAATCAGCAGCAAAATGCACTTCATGGTTTAAATGCAGTGACAGAAGTAGTCTGACAGCAGAAATATGTACTGGATAGTAACTTCCACAAAAGCCTTGAGATTTTCACATGAGTAGAGCTTATGGCTTTGGAAATCGCCTTTTTTCTTTCTTTCTTTCTTTCTTTTTCTTTTTTTTAAGATCAGCTCTGTGTAAACACGGACAAAGAGCGTTTATTGGCTCTGTACTGCCAAGTGCCCTTGACCTACTGACATTATTGACTTTCCACCATTGTCTTTATATGTATTGGTCCAAGAGGACACAACATAATAGCCGTCTCCCTCAACAATTAATTTTGATCTGCTCTACGTTATGAGCCTTACAGAAGCCCTTGAAAGAATGACTCCCGAGTCAGCACGTGCATGTGGGTGTGCACGCACATGTCACGTTATTTTCAACCCCCAAATTAGGTCACCTGGACTGATGAAGGATTTTTCTCCTAGTTTGTGAATCTCTCTTGGACATGGAAAGAGTGGCACAAGTAAAGCAATAAAACTATTTTTAGTTATCCAGTGAGATGTCTTTATTGAGAAGAATAAGTGTAAATAAAATTGCAGTGGTGAAAAATTGAAATGCTTATTCTCACCGGTAGCAAAATGATGCAGTAAAACTCTCTCTCAGTATAAAAACTTCCATATTGTTTTTTTAATTAATGAACTTCATAGATACTATATAAATTTATTATCTATCTGTTAAAGATTAGTACATTAAGGACGTTACAGGATGAGTGTCCTAGCCAGTTTGGGCTGCATGACAGAATACTATAGATGGGGTGGCTTTAATCACAGCAAATTTCTCACAGTTGTGGAGACTGGAAAGTCCAAGATCTGGCTGCCAGCTTAATTGGGAATTCTGATGAGAAAACTACTTTCTGCTTTGCAGATGGCAGCCTTCTTGCTGTCTCCTCCTATGGCAGAGAGATGGAGGGCCCTGGCCTCTCCCCCCCCCCTTTTTTTAAATAATTTATTTTTATTATGTTGGTCACCATACAGTATATCCCTAGTTTTTGATGCAATGTTCCATGATTCATTACTTGCGTATAACACCCAGTGCACCATGCAATATGTGCCCTCCTTACTACCCATCACCAGCCTATCCCATTCCCCCACCCCCCTCCCCTCTGAAACCCTCAGTTTGTTTCCCAGAGTCCATAGTCTCTCTTGGTTCATTTCCCCTTCTGATTACCCACCCCTTTCTTCTTCCCTTTCTTCTCCTACCATCTTCCTACTTCTTATGTTCCATAAATAAGTGAAACCATATGATAATTGTCTGGCCTCTTCCCCTTCTTATGAGAGAACTAATCCCATTCATGTGGGCTCCTCCCTCATGACCTCATTATCTTTCAAAGGACCATAGACCATCACATTAGGGATTAAGATTTAAACATATTAATTTGTAGGACCTGGGTGTGATTTGGGTGGGACACATTCAGTTCACACAATGAGTAGGAAGGTTCCCATTATTGAATGTCTTTGGATGCACCTAGAAAATTTGAGCAAAGAAAACTCAGTTTACTAAGCCCCTATTCATTGATCTTGGCATTGTTACTTGTTATCTTTAACTGCCATTATTTCATATACAAAATAAAAATAGGAATTGTCTATGTCATGCCCATTTCATCCCAGGGAATAAATGAAGATTAAGGACTGTAAGTATTTTGTGTCCTTGGATCAAAGCAACATATCAGCAGGTAGGCATATTCCAGTGTGCAATTTCTGCATTGCAATCAATGTGTTTTTGTTTTTTGTTATGTTTAACAGTCGTATTTGAATCGGAATGAAGGCCTTCCTTCCAAGTACAAAAGGTTTAAAAAGTACCTGTGGATTTTTGTTACTCCTGGTGGTCAAAATAAGAAACCAACTGCCATTTTAGGTTTTGAACCTTCTGTAATAATGGCTTTAATTTTTCTTTCTGTTCCACTTTCCTTTGCTCCCTTCCTTTCTGTATCACCTTAAATATTGTAAAATACAGAGAAGTTTAGAGAATAATATAACAAGCATTCTGTATTTGTTATATTGTTGCACGACATACCAGCTCAAAATTTAGTGGCTTAAAACATTAATCATTATTTCCCAGATGTGAGGGGTGGTGTTAAAAGATAAACTGCAGCATGTTAAAAATTTAAGAGTTTGAGCAAAAATTAATTTGAATCAGGCAGCANCCTTCCTTTCTGTATCACCTTAAATATTGTAAAATACAGAGAAGTTTAGAGAATAATATAACAAGCATTCTGTATTTGTTATATTGTTGTACGACATACCAGCTCAAAATTTAGTGGCTTAAAACATTAATCATTATTTCCCAGGTGTGAGGGGTGGTGTTAAAAGATAAACCTGCAGCATGTTAAAAATTTAAGAGTTTGAGCAAAAATGAATTTGAATCAGGCAGCGTCCAATCTTGTAGATAGAAAGGACCTCTGAGAAGCTGTACAAAAGGAAAGACTTTTATAGGCAGAAGGGAGGGAGCAGGAACTAAAAGGTGATGTTGGTTACCTTAAGGTTACTTTCCATTAGGGGATAGTGTGGGCTTATCAGGTGGATCGCCTAAGTAGTGCCAGTCCTGCAGTTTCCAACAGAGTGGTTTAAGATTCCATTTCTGGGAGAGCTGAAACTGTGATTAAGTTTTTGTTTGGTGACATGGGCTTAGCATAAGCAACTCCATTTTGGATCTGCTGTGTTGGTTTTAACAATTTCCCCCTTTTGATTAGTCTCAGCCTAGCTGATAAAAAATTAAAAGTATTGGGGGCATCTGGGTGGCTCAGTTGGTTAGGTGTCTGCCTTTGGCTCAGGTCAGGATCTCCGGGTCCTCGGATCGAGTCCCACATCAGGCTTCCTGCTGAGCAGGGAGTCTGCTTCTCTCTCTCTCTCT
This sequence comes from Ailuropoda melanoleuca, assembly GCF_002007445.2. NCBI lineage: Eukaryota > Metazoa > Chordata > Mammalia > Carnivora > Ursidae > Ailuropoda > Ailuropoda melanoleuca. The sequence continues at coordinate 32,371,260 of NC_048234.1, forward strand.
CCCCCCATCACTTCTTCTCTCTCTCTCTCAAATAAATAAATAAAATCTTTTTTAAAAAAGGTATTGCTCCTCTCATCTACTGCTCTAGAGTTTTTGAGTTGTTTTTGCTGAATCTGTGTGTTATTCACAGGTTCCAATGTTGGGTTCACATTCTTTTAGTTATTCTCTTTGTTCCTTTTCCAACACTGTGTTCTTAGGGAGATCATTGGCTTAGTGGTTAGTAACTGCAAACATACATTTAGAGCTTTTGAGAGAATCCAGAGTACCAGGGAGACTACTGTGTTTATTACAGGCAGAATAATTCCCAATGTCTGGAGTGTATTTTGGAGCCATGTACCCTAAGACCCAAACCAATCAGAATCAAATAAGTTAAAGACTCTGGTTGAAGGAGTCACTTTCTTAAGCCAGCTGGCTTGTTCAGTGATCTTATGTAGCTGAGTCTCAGCTTCCTCAGAAGTGTCCATCTGAGTGCAGCAAGTGGTGTTGGCCATAGGAGAAACACTTCCTTGGTCACCTAAAAGATTATCAAGGGATGTCTTGTAGTCAAGAATAACTTTGCCTAGAGAGTCTAGGGATTTTTATTGGGCAACTGTTGCTTTAGCAGTGGATTCTGCAATGTCACAAAAGAAATGTTCTTGATCCTCTGTCATGGGAGGAAACTGTCTACCTTGATGTTGACTACCCTCTTCCTAGTCAGTTTGATTTTTAGGTCTTGGGGGTTTACGAAAGACGAGATGTCAGATGGAGCCTTCTTCACTTGTGAAATAGGCACCCAACTTTTGACACCTTGTAATTTGTCAATGGTGTCAGTGGTCAAGAGTCCTGAGGAGGGTCCTTTCCAGGAATCTCACTTTTGCAAAAGTTTTAGAATAAAACAATAATTGTCTGTAAATGACAAAAGGTTTAAAAATGCCCATGGTTAAATATCTGATGAGAATTTTTTATAATGGAACTGTTAGGAAATTTGGTTATTTCTGTGACACACAACATTTAAAGATAATAACTGGGACTATGACTGATAATATTATACCAGGACATATCAGATTTTTATGAATTTCATGCAATTTCTGGAACACTTATATTGATAACATGCATCCATACAAATATAACCTAAGAAGGTTTATCACTTATTTGATAAAGCTTCCCATGTAATTATAACATACCAAATAAACCTAATTAGTTTAATATCTCTCTTTTACAAGGTGAATGATGAATTCTTTGAGATTTTCTAGGGACTCTCTGGGACATCTAAAGGTTACTTTGAGGTTGAAAAAATTCCACTTAGAATTTGATTTGGGCAAGTTGTCAAAATGTCAAAAGGTTTGAGCATTTGACTAAATGGGATCACAGATCATTATGGAATAATATTTAATTATCTATTTAGCCAAAGTGTGATAATGTAAGATTTTAAAGGTAAATACAGAAGGTTCCAAAGTTGTGAACAAAACTTAACTCTTCTAATATAGACAAGGTTGTGTTATCTTAAAGACCTGATACAATGTGAAACATAGTGAATTTTTTTGGTAAGACAAAATCTTTGCTCTCTAGGAAGATTACCCAGAAAGTAAAGAAAACAAAATAAGTAAAAAAACAAAACAAAACAAAAAAAAAACACCTTTTACAGTCTCTGATTAAGAGCAGACTAATAGTCCAAGAAAACTTTGTCCTTTAACAGAGAGAAAACCAAATTCTAATTTTGCACCAGGTACTTTTTTTTTTTTTTTAAGATTTTATTTATTTGACAGAGATAGAGACAGGCAGTGAGAGAGGGAACATAAGCAGGGGGAATGGGAGAGGAAGAAGCAGGCTGCCAGCAGAGGAGCCTGATGCAGGGCTCCATCCCAGAATGCTGGGATCACGCCCTGAGCCAAAGGCAGACGCTTAACGACTGAGCCACCAAGGTGCCGCAAGCACCACGTACTTTTGATATTAAAACTCATAAAAAAAAAAACCCTTAAATCTTTCAATCTTAGCCAGCTTGACCATGCATACAATGCCTTTCCCAAGATTGCTCTTCCACAAACCTTTAATAACTTCTCTTATATCTATTCAGATTTTGTCCTTTTTTAAATCTCATTTTGGAACAAACATTTTACTTGTCTACTTTTCATGCAGTTGTTTTCTTTCACTTTTATTATTTCTAAGTAGTTTTATTATGTACATTGATTACAATTCTTAATCCTTAGAATCTTTTATTCCTAGTGAAAACTAAAAAGTAAGCATTTGTTTACCATCCCTTACACTAGCCTTCCGTGGCTTGGCAAGTTTATGAATACATCCCCTATTTCTGTAAGTATATTCTTCTTTATAGAAAATTTTTCAGTGTGGCAGAAAACATGTGTATTAACAGACCCAAATATCTTTAGTTCCTCTGTAAAGGGAAGCCCCAAGTAGATAAACCTATGTTCAGGAATT